>NC_053160.1:153787340-154087340 GCF_016835505.1 Polypterus senegalus | reverse complement strand
TGTGCTTATGGAGAGGAAGATGAGATGGTCAGGGTGGTGTTTGACACAAACTCAGCGAAACTGCGAGAGAAAGTTTTAAGTGCCAGGACTAAGGTAACATTAAATACAGCCATGGACATAGCACGAGATGGCACCAGCACAGCTGGGAACCTTCGATGCATGTACACCGAGTGGCTCACGTGAACTGACGCAGTGCACAGATAAAAGGCAACAGTTCCAAAGAGGGCTGAACAAAAACCGAATTACACAATTGAAAAGGCAGCAAAAAATATGAAGCGTCTGATAAGCATATTCATAAATCCAGCTACTGCGGAAACAAAGCACACGGTGGAAAAAGTCAATGTCCCGCTAAAGGAAGACAGTGTAAAAAACCCATGCATGCAGTGTGTCAGGTCTCAGATAAAGAAGAAGACGAGCTGTTTATTGATGCAGTAAGAAACGAATCGATGAATGAAACCTGTCATCTTTACAACGATTGACAAACACGGAATGTAACTTGAACACAACACATCCTACAAATACGAACCTGATTGAAAGAAATAATGATAATCAAATCCTTGATGACAGCAACACTCAGTAACACTCACAAAACAAATACTGTATATTCACAGTCATGTTACGTTATTTTTAAAATGTTCCCTTTCCTTTTTCTAGCTTTTTTAACACACTACTTCTCCTGCGTCGCGGCACCTCCTTAGTTTGAGAAGAAGTTTGAAAAAATATGAGGTTAACACAGAAAAACATCACCAATTCAAGCTCTATGAATAATCGATTCGCCATCAATAATTGTTTTGGTAAAGCCATCCTCCTTCCATTTTATAATTTTTCCGCCAATAGCCATGATTAAATGAACGGTAAATAAAGTAAGAGCAAAGCGAGGGTGACTTATTTAGGCAGGCATATATATGACAGCAACACTCATGACAATGTCAATCATGTTACGTTATTATTAAAATGTTTCCTTTTCTTTTTCATTACTTCTTTAACACACTACTTCTCGCTGCGGCGGTATTTTGCTATATATATAATATATGAATGACCTCCAAAGAGCGCTGAGACTTTTGATATCATGAACGTGTCTGCAAAACTGTGGTCTCCTGCCCAGCAAAAGTCGAGCAGCCAGCGCGCGCGCATAACTGTGCCGGCCTTTGAGACGCTGACTTTGCTTCTGCTTTAAGTCAAAGTGAGCACTTTTAATTTTTTTCATCCTCCGCCTGCGCTATAGCCCAGACAAGTGCAAACACGGGACCCCTTTTCTACACCACGGAAAAATAATATTAAGGCGATTCACACTTTCTTTTGCACGTATACGATTATGATGTCATCACCTCGGATTATGAAGACACGCACACGAGTGGAGGACTGACACTGTCATCACAGCTGATTAATGGCAGGGACGTCTCACCAGTCTACACAAGACCCAACGCAACTGTCCCCAAAAGGCGATCATAACGTCAGCGAACACATCTCTATACTATATAAAAGAAAAAGGCAACTTTCCTTTCTTTACACCTTTTATCCCAAACCAAAGCCTTTCTCTCTTCACAGTGCAGAGGACACAAAACTAATTTTCTTTAAATGCTGGTAAGGCACATTACCAGAGGCACAAATTTGAACGTTCACATAGAAAATGTAATTTCTATACCACAGCCGTCGTGTAGCGCCTTTCAAAAGGGATCTACTACCGAGAGATGATCCATATACATTTTAGCTGCTGTTAGTTACTTACCTGTTGTGTTACACAGTCTTTAAAATGTAGTTTACCCGCAACCACTCCAGTAGTGCTCAATGTACCTGTACTTCTTAAAACGCGTTAATGTTTTACTGTTTAATAACTTATAGACTATATTTTATTATTTTTCCCTTGCACTCAGTGACAAAGCTATACACACACAAGTATACAAACATATGAGTATATATATGTGTATATATATGTATGTGTGTGTGTGTGTGTATATATATGACAGCAGCAATCCAAGCTGTGAGAAAACACTAAAAAGGAGGCGTGTCAGACGTTGTGGTACATTTTCTGATGCAGCTAGACGAAAAAAAATTTTTGACGCTGCCGCCAAATACACAAAACAATTACTTTGACAATCATGTTACATTATTTTTAAAATGTTTCCTTTTCTTTTTCATAACTTCTTTAACACATGACATCGCTGAAGCTGGTATTTTGCTATATATATATATATATATATATATCACAGCGACACTCATAACAGTGACAAAACAATTACATTGACAATCATGTTACGTTATTTTCAAAATGTTTCCTTTTCTTTCTCTTTCCTTCTTTAACACACTACTTCTCCATGCGCTGGTATTCTGCTAGTCTATACTAATAAAAGGCAAAGCCCTCACTGACTCACTGACTCATCACTAATTCTCCAACTTCCCGTGTAGGTAGAAGGCTGAAATTTGGCAGGCTTATTCCTTACAGCTTACTTACAAAAGTTGAGCAGGTTTCATTTCGAAATTCTAGGCATAAGGGTCATAACTGGAAGCTATTTTTTCCCATATAATGTAATGGAGTCTTGAGTTGGAGATGGCCGCGGGGCGGTTTTTGTGACATCATCACGCCTCCTACGTAAGTACGTAGAGAACAAGGAAGAACTCCAGCGATGAGCACAAAACGCCATTTCACAATTGAGAAGGCAGAAAAACATTATGAAGCAAATGATGCATATGCGAAACAAAGCACGGCGTGAACCGTAAGTTTATATTAAATTAAGTTCATAGACAGGCTGCCACTAGCGTTTGTAATTTAGTGCCTGCCCATATAAGGCCGTCCATCAGCGGCAATCCAATACAAACACTGCCGGTAAATATTCACGGTGAAGGACTGTGCTTATGCAGAGGAAGATGAGATGGTCAGGGTGGTGTTTGGCACAAACTCATTGAAACTGCGAGAGAAACTTTTAAGTGCCGGGTCTTAGCTGACATTACAGAGATGGCACCAGTACAGCTGGGAACCTTCGATGCAAGAACACCAAGCGTCTCACGTGAACTGGCGCAGTGCACAGACAAAAGCAACAGTTCCAAAGAGTGCTGAACAAAACCGAATTACACAATTGAGAAGGCAGCAAAAAATATGAAGCGTCTTATACATACAATCATATTCATAAGTGCAGCTACTGCGGAAACAAAGCACACGGTGGAAAAAGTGAATGTCCTGCTAAAGGAAGACAGTGTAAAAAAACCCGTGCATGCAGTTTGTCACATCACAGATAAAAGGAAGACGAGCTGTTTATTGATGCAGTAAGGAACTAATCGATGAATGAAACCTCTTATCTTTACAGCGATTGACAAACACGGAATGTAACTTGAACACATCCTACAAATACGAGCCTGATTGAAAGAAATAATGATAATCAAATCCTTGATGACAGCAACATTCAATAACACTCACAAAACAATTACTGTATATTGACAATCATGTTACGTTATTTTTAAAATGTTCCCTTTTCTTTTCATAACTTCTACTTCTCCACTGCGATACACGGTATATATATATATATATAAATGTATATATATATACCCCGATCTACAATACATACTTTAGCATAGACAAGCCACACGCTGTGGCTAATTGTAGAGTCTTAAGCCTCTAACGCCGACATTCGAGGTTCGATTCCCGAGAGTACTGAGTATGTACGCTGCTACCGATTCATTTTACCTTCGCATCTCCTTGGTTTGGGACGTATGAAAAATATTAGGTTAACGAAGAATCATGTTACGTTATTTTTAAAATTTTCCCTTTCTTAGCACAAGCACAGCTGAGAAGCTTCGATGCATGTACTCCATAACGCGTTAAAAATAACGATTTAATCACACTTTCAATTCCAAGCAAGCGGGAACTTTTGTCAATGCATGATTTCCTGGTACATCCATTACACTGATGCACACATCACAGCTACAAAAATGTTAGAGTCGGAATAAAGCGCGTTCCTACGACTGATCATTTCGACTACCCGAAGCCTTGATAAAAGCATGGTTTTGTGCACACTGAAAAGCAAGCAAAATTAGATGCATTACAGAAAGCGGACTTTGTGGCTCTTACTGGGGATCATTGGACTTCCGTGACCGTTAGTAATAATACATCTAATTACAAAATGTTCAATGATCACACTGTTTTAGCCTAATGTACAAAATAATTTTGGCTAATGTTACTCAGAGTTTAAAGAGTAAGCTGGTCAAATTACCTTTTATGTTTCTGACTTATTTTTTTAAGAAGAAAAACTGCACTTTATGGTGAAATTTTGGTTATTATTATTTAAAGACAATACTATTCTGAAAATGTACTTAAAGTACTTAAACTACCACTTTATTTTTAAGTCTGCCCAATTTTAACCAGGGATGATATTTTTGTTTCTGTTTTGAATTCAAATGCAGTTTAAAAGCTTTTTTCAGAAATTAAAACAGCTTCAGTTTACAATATTCATGTCCATGTCTATTATTTGATTCTGTCGCCCACTAAAACCGTTTTAAATAAAAAAAAAAAACATTTGCGATTTGGGGCAAATTTACGTGTCGATTACATACGATTAATCAAGATTAATTCTTACACAGCCTCTAATTAATTGGATTAATTTTTTAATCGAGTCCCACCTAATATATATATATGTAGATTTGTATATATATGTGTATATACAGTATATATGTAGATATGTATATGTTGTATATACAGTATGTATATATATATATGTGTGTGTGTGTGTATATATATATATATATAGTATGTGTATATATATATATATATATATATATATATATGTATATAGATGTGTATATATATATATATATATATATATATATATATATGTATGTATGTGTGTATGTATATATATGTATGTATATATGTATATATGTGTGTATATATATATATATATATATATATATATATATATCCATCCATCCATTTTCTAACCCGCTGAATCCGAATACAGGGTCACGGGGGTCTGCTGGAGCCAATCCCAGCCAACACAGGGCGCCAAAACAATCATTGATGGCGAATAAAGTATCCATTATTCGAGTATGTAGAGCGGGATATATATATATATATATATATATATACTCGCAGCGGAGAAGTAGTGTGTTAAAAAGGTAGAAAAGAAAAGGGAACATTTTAAAAATAACGTAACATGACTGTCAATATACAGTATTTGTTTTGTGAGTGTTACTGAGTGTTGCTGTCATCAAGGATTTGATTATCATTATTTCTTTCAATCAGGTTCGTATTTGTAGGATGTGTTGTGTTCAAGTTACATTCCGTGTTTGTCAATCGCTGTAAAGATGACAGGTTTCATTCATCGATTCGCTTTCTTACTGCATCAATAAACAGCTCGCCTTCTTCTTTATCTGAGACCTGACACACTGCATGCACGGTTTTTTACACTGTCTTCCTTTAGCGGGACATTGACTTTTCCACCGTGTGCTTTGTTTCCGCAGTAGCTGGATTTATGAATATGCTTATCAGACGCTTCATATTTTTTGCTGCCTTTTCAATTGTGTAATTCGGTTTTTGTTCAGCCCTCTTTGGAACTGTTGCCTTTATCTGTGCACTCGCGCCAGTTCACGTGAGCCGCCGGTGTACATGCATCGAAGGTTCCCAGCTGTGCTGGTGCCATCTCGTGCTATGTCCGTGGCTGTATTTAATGTTACCTTAGTCCTGGCACTTAAAACTTTCTCTCGCAGTTTCGCTGAGTTTGTGTCAAACACCACCCTGACCATCTCATCTTCCTCTCCATAAGCACAGTCCTTCACCCGTGAATATTTACCCGTGGCAGTTTGCTATTGGATTGCCGCTGACGGACGGCCTTATATGGGCAGGCACTAAATTACAAACGCCAGCGCAGCCTGTCTATGAACTTAATTTAAAGTGTAGGTTTACATCGTGCTTTGTTTCAGTAGCAGAACTCATGAATATGGTTGTATATGTCACTCGCCGCTTCTTATTGTTTCGCTGCCTTCTCAATTATATAATGCATGTTTTCTTAAGCGCTTTTTGAGGTCTTCCTGGTTTTCTATGTACTGCGTGATTACGTGGGAGGCGTGATGATGTCACACGAAACTCCCCCACGGCGTTGAAGCTCATCTCCATTACAGTAAATGGAGAAAACTGCTTCCAGTTATGAACATTACGCGTAGAATTTCGATATAAAACCTGCCCAACTTTTGTAAGGAAGCTGTAAGGAATGAACCTGCCAAATTTCAGCCTTCCACCCACACGGGAAGTTGGAGAATTAGTGATGAGTGAGTGAGTGAGTGAGGGCTTTGCCTTTTATTTGTATATATATATATATATATATATATATATATATATATATATATATATATATATATAGATATAGATATAGATAGATATATAGATATATATATATATATAGATATAGATATAGATATAGATATGCCAGCAACACTCATATCAATGACAAAACAATTACATTAACAATCATCTTACGTTATATTTAAAATGTTTGCTTTTCTTTTTCATAACTTCTTTAACACACTACTTCTCCGCTGCGAAGCGCGGGTATTCTGCTAGTATAATATATATGCCAGCAACACTCATGACAATGACAACACAATCACATTGACAATCATGTTACGTTATTTTCAAAATGTTTCCTTTTATTTTTCATAACTTCTTTAACACACTACTTCGCTGCTGCGCAGCGGGTATTCTGCTAGTCTATACTAATAAAAGGCAAAGCCCCCACTGACTCACTCATCACTAATTCTCCAACTTCCCGTGTAGGTGGAAGGCTGAAATTTGGTAGGCTCATTCCTTACAGCTTACTTACAAAAGTTAAGCAGGTTTCATTTCGAAATTCTGTGCGTAATGGTCGACAACCTCCGCCATGTTAAACTTTCTTATTTATGGCCCCATCTTTACGAAATTTGGTAGGTAGCTTCCCTGCACTAACCGAAACCGATGTACGTACTTATTTTGGTGGTATGACGTCACTGTTGGCCGCCATATTGAACTTTCCATCAAGTAGTGTCATGGTTGAGGGAGAGAGCTATTCTGACACCAAGAAATGACATGACTACGACTATAAACCACATTTTACTTCAAGAACTACCTTCACAACCGAAAACATATCAGTCTGTGGATTCAGTTGTAGAAGTGGAAGACGCTGTGCACTATCCGGTAGAGTTTCTACACGAGACTTCAGGTCACGTGTCTGTAAAAGAACCTAATTGAGGCAACTATTTTTACTGGTAGTGGCTCAGGGGAGAGAGAGTTTATTCCTCGCATCCCCGTTATACCCTCTGATCTCTCATTTCAATTCAAACGCCTCCAATTTCCAGTAAGGCTCTGCTTCGCAATGATAATTAATAAGTCTCGGGGACAGACCCTACAAAAGGTTGGCATTGATTTGAGGCAAGATTGCTTTTTACATGGCCAACTATATGTTGTATTCTCAAGAGTAAGCTCAGCGCACAGCTTGGTCATATTACAACCGGAGGGTCGAACTGACAACGTGGTATACAAAGAGATCCTTAACAAATAATTATTGGTAGATTTTCCCTCGGTCTTCTTAATAAAAATTTTTAGGCAGTACTTTGCCCCTGCGAAACGCAGGTATTTTGGTAGTTCAAAAATATAACTGCAGAAAAACAACACGCGTCACGGTGCGACATTGACACGCATTTACGACGACTGCTTCGGTGGCGCAACGGTATCAACTGTTGACTGGTAATTAAAACTTCACGGGTTAGATCCCAGATGAGTCCGTTTTGAGAAGTGAGCTGCTTTTATTGTTACTATTTTAGAATAAAAGCATACATTTGATTTCAGTCTGTAACAGCCAGTGTAAATGTATGATACTTAGCTTAGCTTAGGTTAGCTTTTTTTTTTTTTTATATAATCCTTTTCATTCTCTGTCATGTTCATTATTCTTATACCCAATACCCCCCTTAACCACAACCCCAAAATCTGGCTCTTGAATACAAAGTTCTGTAACTTGCTTTCTTTTTTCTTCGGTTAAAGTCTTGAATAAAAGTGCACTTCTTTTGTTATACTTGTACATCAACATTTATATGTTAGTTACATAAAAGCCAGATCGAATGTATTTAGTTACTTCCTACAGCCTAAAGTCACAAGTACACTTCAGAGCTTACTGTGTTTGAGCGACACGAGCAAGCTCAAAAAATGCACGTGTAATGCCACGAAAAGTGCATGCAGACACTTCCGTTCGCAAGCATTGGTACGAGAATGCAGTCAGACTTCTTTTTAGGGCACATACACCGTCCAGATGTAAGCAATGTTGTTTTCACATAAAGACGCGCTATACTTGTGACTTTAGGCTGTAGGAAGTAAGTAACTAATTCCAAATAAATAACATTTGATCTTCAGTTCGCAAGCGACTTTCCACGCTAGTGTTTACATCTGGACAGTATTTGGAGAAAGATAAGTAAAGACAGGAATTGGAGGTTAGTACTTTTTGAAAGAGACAATACTGCTACAATAAAGTATTTTCATCAAAGGTCGCACATGGCGCAGCAAGCATCTTGTTTGAGACGTGAACAATCACTGCGCCACTGTGTTCCCATGTTTAATAACATGCTTTAAATCCTATCATCATGAAAATATCGCGTATACTTCTCAGTATTTTAATTATTCAGAGAGGTGTAATATCACGAATGTAATGGATTCTGTGTTATGTTTGGAGGAAGAGAAAGCCCGGAAGCACGTAGTGATTCACACACACAGAGAGCACATAGAAGATCAAATACAAAACAAAGCATTTAACATGCTAATTTAGTTACAATGGGATTTGAGAAAGTAATAAATTTTAACAATTTTAAGATTAAGTTTATGATGTTTTACTTTAATGACAAAATAAACTACCTGATTAAATTTCGAGATTAAAGTTGACATTTCGTGCTTTTTTTTTTTCCCCCTCTGTACCCTAATGAGCTTTCATGTGACACTCGGACGGTGGGCTATAACTCGCCTTTTCATGGCGACTTTGATATCTCACAACTTCTTTTTATTTCGGGCACTGTGCGACTTTGAACTTGAGCTTTCGAGTTTCTCCAACACGCTATGTCACTCTAACAACTCCCTTTTGTTGTTTATACCACTGTTTAAACCAGCAAATAGTACGTTTTCCTTGCCTCCACTTGATATTTGCTGAAATTCTATTTTCCCTTGTGCTTTTGCCATTTCCTTTTCACAGAAAACTGAGTTTAAGGGCTATTTATATTGATTTGCATATTCAAAGAGGCATAATTCTAGGATGAGTTGGGGTGGGGCAGCAGGCGCGTGCACATGCGTTAATTTTCACGCTGACCGGGATTTATGTAGAGGAAGAATGTGGAAGTTGGCGTTCGCACAGATTTATGAATCTGGATTTTTTTCTGTGTAAGCATATTTTGGCTTTTGTGCTTACATCATGTTATAATGAGAGTTCTACACATGGCGTTATGCATGAGGCCCCAGGAGTTAACTTTTTTTTTTTAATAATAATGTTTATTGCTTTTGCTTGGGGTAGGTGTGTGAATACTCTAGTCTTTGTGAAGCATTACAAGCTGTGCAGTTGTGTTGTATCTAAACTGCTCATAATTATTACAGCGAAGTAATTTAGTTCATTTATTTGGATATGATTCGATAAACGTTATTAATCCCATGGGTAAATTCAGATGTAAACAGCAATAGAAACATAAAAAACAAGGATACGGGCTCGCAGGACAAATAGTAAAGCCAATCAATTAGTCAATCGATAGATGGATGAATAAATACATATAAATAAATGTAGTGCAGATATTTCAAAATGAACATAAAGAGTACATCGGGATGATGCATTGAATTGTATGACAATAGCGGACAGAAGAGACTCACATAAGTCCTTCTGAGCACCTGCTAGACAGCATTTATGGTAGTTTTCATGGTGGCATCTAATTTTGCCGCCATCCTCTTTTTCCACAATGGCTCCAAGTTATTTTCCAATAATGTAGCAGGAGGCTGTAAAGTGGGATTGAAGCCCGTATGTGACAATGTTGACAAATCATGAACAAAGCTTGGGTGGCGTACGTGTTCATGATTTTAGTATGTGATGTTGGCATCATTGTTTACTATCAACATCCCATCACTGCCAAACATGCCTGTCAGAACAGCTGGAATCAAATTGGCAGCACTTTGAAATCTAAGACAGATACATCCATGCAGAGCAGAAAATGTCAGGGAAAAGAAGTGGAGATTACGCTGTTGCATCATAACATAGTGTGACAGCAAGCTGCATTGCAGCTCCAACAGGATGTGTGTGCTTTGATGTTTGATGAATGGTTCAATGTGGGCAAAGGAAACCAACAAACTTAAATGCTGACATAACAAAAGTATTCATAGTACTTTTCATCAGTAATTTCTCACATAGGCAATCCCTGCATTGCAATACATTTAAAGGTCTCCCATACTATCATCTTTGTTTCTGTTACCATCTTTTTTTGCACCTTTCCAGCAGCATCTTGCACCGCCACCTGGTGAAATTCTCCTGATTTACATAAAGTACACATGCAAGTGTAGTCTGTACACTACTTGCATAGCAGCAGCATCAGCAAGTTTACGTGTCACATAGTGTTAAGTACATCTTGGTCCTTTTGTTAACCATGTCCAGAATGCAGTATCAACTTCTATGGGCTCAGAGATGCACAATCACACAACGGAAGTAAGATGCATCGGTATTCCAGATCCTTTTTTAAGAAATGGATGCTTTGTGCTCTGGACCAAAGAGAAAAGGACCATCCAGACTTTTATCAGCAACATGTCATATAAAGCCAGTGTCCCTCATGGCATGGGGTTGTGTCAGTGCCCTTGGCAAAGGTAATTCATATTTCTGTGATAACATCATTAATGCAGAAAACTACATTGAGATTCAAGAGCAACATATGCTGCCTTTAAGACATCTTCAGGGACATCCATGCATTTTTCAACATGACAATGCAAAACCACATCCTGCAAACATTACAAAGGCAAGGCTGCAGAAGAAGAGGGTATGGGTACTGGATTGGCCTACATTTTAGTCCTAACCTGTCCCTGGTAGAAAATGTATGGAGAATTTTTAAATGAACAATGTGACGACGATGACCCCGTACTGTTGCACACCTTAAGACAAGTTTGCAGGAAGAATGGGACAAAATGACACCTGAAACGCATCGTTTGGTATCCTCTGTGCCAAAACATCTTTTTTTTTACTGTTGTGAGAAGTAGTGGCAACATTACAAAGTGGTAAATGCTTTACCATCCCAACATGGTTTGGAATGTATTGAAGGGCTGAAAAAAATGGTTAAAATGAATGAGGTGTCGTGTTCATTTAATAAATATTAGACTTGCACTCCAACACTGGTAGCAACTTCATCCTTTATTTTGAAGTGGAAACTTTAAGTTTATTTCTTCATAAAGTAAATCAATTTTTCTTCTAAAAAAATCTAAAGATATCTGCAAATACTTTATGGAAAACATGTACAGAATATTTCATGATCTACATAATACAGTACAGCAAACCAAAATAATTAATAATAATACATTGTTTGTATAGTGCCTTTCTCATGCTCAAGATGCTTACAAAATTAATCTTTTAATATCTGCAAATTAGATGATGAGTATGCTATGTCGCCTGTCATTGATTATGCAAAAAGATAGCAGGCATTCCAGACTGAGTTTAATTTATTAACCATAAAGAAACTGAGCAATTTCTAATGTCCATCATGGTTTTTATTACAAGCTTGAAGAAAAAACTGTTTCATAATACTACGCAATTGCATCAGAAGTTGAGCACTATTAATACCATTCTCGGCACAAAGACTATTGAAAACAAAGAGAAACAGTGTATTTTATGAATATTTTTAACATATCTTCTGAATGTAACAAGAATAATACTCAAATTAAAGATTTTCTTTGAGCTGCTTACTACAAATGCAGGCAACCTGCATAAAAAGTTAGACAAATGATGTACATTTTATGAAATGTTTAGAACTGTTACCCCTTTTAGAGTAGAGAAAAGGCTGGCAAAATTTACTATTAAAAAGAATTTTGTAAATTCAAAACATAGGAAGTATTTCACTTCACACATTTAAACTGGATTAATGAGTGTATATTAATTTCTATTTATCAATTCTTTAAAAAAAAAAAAAAATTCCTTCACAGACCAAATGCCGAGAAGCACAGGATGTTATTTGATGTTATACTACCTTATCATGAATATAAGTGAAATGAGATATAGAAGGAATCTGACCTTCATAAATTCATATCTGTTTGTCTGCCTTTGCAGAGGAACTTTTAAATTTTTTCCTTTTTATTGATGGGTAATAAAAGTGTAAGTGTAGCTTTGTGTGTGAGCTATATTGCAATAGTAAAAGTGCCATTCATGCAGCAGTTGGATTATAAATTGTTTAATCTTTGCTGTATGCATTGGTAAGTGACTGGAGGTGAATTTACCAGTATATTAAAAAAAAGTGGAATACTTGTGAACAAATTCAAACATGCAGCTTAGGTTGGGCGGTTTGGAGACATAAGCCAGAGAAGTGAGATTGCGTTGGTTTGGACATGTGCAGAGAAGAGATGCTGGGTATATTGGGTGAAGGTGAAGGATAGAGGTGCCAGACAAGAGAAAGGAGCAAGAGGAGGTTTATGTATGTGACAAGAGAGGAAATGCACTGGTAGGTGTGAAAGAGCAAGATGCGGAAGATGTGGTAATGAGAGCAGCCGAAAAGAAGGCAGTGACCCATTCAGGCATTTATATTTGTTATAATAAACACATACATTTTATTTGTGTCTGCAAGAGCTAACATTTCTATTTTTGTCATATATTTACATAGATAATTGTAGACACAGAACACGCATGAAATGGACATACAATATTTTAATTAATGATATATATAATTCCTATAGAATTCCTTACAATTCTTTGCACAGTCTTGAGGTGAAAGTGAAAATTCTGGCTCTGGAATGTCTTCATCTGGTTGAATTGACACATTTGCAAAACAAAGATGGTTATTGGCGGGTAATTGGTGCGGTGATAAGGGCACTGGAGGTTCCTCTTGTTTGTAATGAACAGTAGGGTTTTCATGGGGAACAAAATTTTTGCAGGGATGCTGGTGTTAATTTATTCATTTTATGGTTAGAATTGGTAATGTTGTGGAAATTTTCCTTCATTTAGATAACTTAAGTTCTTGATAATCTGGGCTAGTGATCTTATGCAAATATGCTGTATAGATTTTTGTGAACTGTGATGTAACTGTTCTCTTTTCTGCTGTATCTTTCTTAGTAATGGGTCAGGAATGTGGTAAGCCAGCCTGGCCCAAGCCATCAACAGGTTATCAAACAAGCACTGGATGCCGCTATGGAAGGAGGCATGCCTATATTGGGTTCCGGCCAACGTTGGAAAAGCCAGAAAATCCAACCATGGAAAAAGGATGTCAATGGAAGGAAATGGAGATGGACTATATTCAAGAGAAGAATGGATTATGTGTGTATGATATAGTAACGTAATAAATGGGGGGTAAAAAGAACAATTTAATACAATCCGGCAATGCAGTACTTGAATGTTGTACAGAATACTTTTTTGTTTTTAATAACCTATTCAAACAGCTGCTCTCTAAACTAGCTTGTTTGTATGACATTGAAAGATGAAAAGCTATTGGCAGCCTGAGCTCATGTGCACATTAATACTGTAATACCGGTTTATTGATCCATTGCAAGTACTAATAATTAACATATAGAAATGCAGTGAAAATACCAGTGGGCAGGACATCGAAGATGAGGTTTAAAAAATGTGCACTGTAGCCTATGTAGTGCTATTAACAACATTTATAGTAGTACTTTTAGACTGTATGTCGCAATGTATTTGTGTTTAGGAAAAATCCAAGGCTTGCTTGCTTACAAAATCAGTTGCTTTGAACAACTTTTACCATACTGACATTGACTTCCTGTTTATTTTAGCAGCTGATGGACTCGTCAATTCAACCTTAAAAGAGAACTCCTCGGCTAATATGGTTCTTCCAGAAAAAAATGGAGCAAAAATATATGAAGACCCCCATGAAAAAAATCTAAGATGCCCAAACTTTTCAGCCAGTACTGCTCGTTCATGCAGATTAAAGAGAGAGCAAAAGTTAGTGCATACCTCTGAAAATCGGGCAAAATTAAAAAAGAGCTCTGAAGCATGTGCATGGCCTGCATTGGAAGGCAACGAACCTCCACTTAATAATACAAATGGATTTGGAATTGTTAATATTGACTCATATGAGCCTGACAGTAGTGATGGGGAAGAAGAGATTCTTTCTGCCACTTCAGAATCTCATCCTGTACTCCAAAAGCAATTAGACAATATGATAAACGAATTGGAAAAAGAATTTGATTATCTTAGTGGATTGCAATCATATATATATTCAAAGACGCGTGAGGAGGTGGAAGCTGCATCTAAAAACTATTGTTCGGAGGTATGTTTGAAAGACTGTTGTCAGAACAGTGATAAAGTTTATGGAGAAATTCCCTCAGATTCTGAAGACAAGCTAGTGAAAACTGACCAACATATGTCTGGTGATATCATTGGTAATGCTCCTTCAGGAAATGGTTGCAGCCTTCCAAAACTATTTGATTGTAAAGGGTTGCAGGATTCTGGTGCCCCTGAAATGGTTGTGAGACCAAAAGTAAGGAAGCAAAATAATAGTGATCTAGAGCAGAAAAAGTTGGAGTTGTCCAGGGACAACCAACAGAGTAATAACCATCAAAAATATACTGCAGTTGGAAGTGATCAGTGTTCACAGTCTCCGCACACTAAAACAAGAGAAATGGAGAAAGAATCCTTTTCTGAGCCTTCAAATAGCGAACAAGAAAAACGTAGACCCAAGGATTACAGAAGCAAGAATGAGGTAACAAATCTCTGTCAGCATATCATAGAAGGTGAACAGGAGGACGACGACGATGATGATGATGATTTCTGGGAAGATTTGGACGACTTCAGTAAGAAGTGTGGTGCTTCAAGGACAGGAAATGACAGGTAGTGTTTTTATGCATTATTTGTGGTTATTGCTCTTCACTGAATAATGCTTGCTTTAGAAAGCAACATCTGAAATCATTTTGATATTTCACCTAAAATGTACAGATGGCATACTTTTTCTGTTGTTCATTGCATATGTCCATTATCAATTTTCACTGAATACAATCAGAAAACTGTATTTAAGAATTTTTTTGTTGAGTGTTTCAACTGATTTGCTTTCTGGTGCTTTGTACCAAATACTTTTTATTTCTGTTTTTACTTCCTTTGTTTCAGATGATATTTTATGGCACATTTTTGCTGCTTTCAATAAAATGTTTTTCATTGTTTTTGAAGCATCAAGATTTGTTTTGCTGTCTGAGTAGCTGTCTCGCAATATAAATGCTCATGAAACTCTTTATGCTGACATTCTTTAAATGAATGTAATTTCTATGTTTCCTTATTAGTTAACGCTTTATAAAAAGTCGCAAGATGGTTGTAATAGCTCAGTGCATAACAAATTATGAGTATGCGTGCTTACTTGTAAGAATGTGAAATGTATATTTTATACATACAAACATCTTGTGACACTGAAAACCGTAAGAGGAACGTTAAAAATAAGAGTTAAAAGAAAAAAAAGTACTTTTTTGCTGTAGTGAGTTAAGAAATGGGTGCTACTTGGTTACAATTTAGGACCTGAATTTCATTACTGAACTGTGGGAATTTCTTCCCAATGAAATTTAATGTTTTTTGGGGCAGCATGGGTTTTACACAGAAAGTAAATACATTACCATTATGGTCTTCCTGGACTTCAAATCAAATCAACATGATCATTGACATTTTGTGTGTTGATAAATGAGAAACTTGTACTGCTTAAAATAAAAAGCAACATTCAAAATCCAAACATGATTAAGATACATATACAGTGTATATCTTTTTTTTGATTATTAAGGGTAATTTTAATTTATAGCAGCTCATTTACAGAACCTCTTTAAAGCTGCTTTTATAAAACATTTCTCAAATCGGGTACATGAAGAAATTGTTTTGTCTGGTTTATGACATTTGCTGCTGTTCTAATTATATATGTATCAGTACAAACAGGAAATATTAGTCATTTAGCACTCAGTGAAATGTAATATTTAACACTAGAATTACCAGAGCCTACGAAAAAAATCGTAATTCCGTCCCACCTTAAATCACTTCTTAAATCCCTTCACACCTCTCCGCCAGCGTCCTTTGTCCTCTAAATGTGCTGATAAAGAGAAGCTAGGAGCAGCCGGCTATTCCATCCCCCCACCAATTTAGAACGTGCACGAACTTCTCTCCGCTCATGCCTTGACTGATTATCTGGGAGTGAAGTGGAGTTTTAGAGTGGAAATAATAGATCGTTATTTGGAACACACGCATTTCACGTCTGTTCCGTTTCTACAGTAATCTGTGTAAACACATTGTTAAAACAGAAACGTTTTTTATATTCTACTAGTAGATGAAAAAATTTAGGCATAAACTATATAATGTATGAAGCATGAAGTCCAAATATCAAAGAAACATTTTCACAAAAGATACAAATATAACACAACAATTGCACTTTTATTAAAAAATATAACTGCAGAAACAAAAAGCCGCCTTAACATGCGACATTGACACCCGTTTATTGTAACTGCCTCCGTGGTGCAATAGAATCAGTTCCCGCTTGGGAATCAAAAGGTCGTGAGTTTGATCCTGCACCACTCCGTTTTGAGAAGTAAACTGCTCTTAGTCTTACTATTTTTGAGTAAAAGCATACATTTGATTTCAGTCAGTAACAGCCGGTGCAATTTATGATCCTTGTAAAGGTTAGCTTTTTTTTTTTTTTAAATTCACTTTTCTTTCTCTCAGTCGCGTTCAGAATCAATCCATACAACCCCATCTGACACGGCTGTTTTCACTTAAAGACGCGCTATAGCTCTGCAGTGTACCACAATGCATACGAACGAACCCAAAAAAGGGTTCTGACACACAGACGCTGGTGAAGCTGCCTTCTTCGTATCTCACCGTCACTTGATTTTCTTTTTATTCAGTTTTATTGAGTTTTCCTGCCAGTCCCCGCATGTTGCTGTATGCTGTTTCTTTTGTACTCCAGGACATGCAGAGGAGAGAATGGTAAAGAGCAGTAACTTCGGCGCTATATGCAATCATCAGACACTCCCCATCTGCCCGTTGTTTTGTTATACTTTTACACCAACATATGTTCCTGTGTTTGAGCATGCTCAAAAAATACATGTGTAATGCCACGAAAAGTGCACGCAGACACTTCATTTCGCAAACAAAACAAGTGCACTTTTATTCAAGACTACCTGTTGTCACACACGTGCGCATGGGAACCAGCTGAAAGGGCCTAAACACTAGTAATTCTACGCCAGGCCAGCGGGTGGCGGAGTGTACTGACTTTCTCTCTCAGTCCCTTGCAGACCTTTCCCGGGAAATCCCGCCTGTTGCCGGCCCCAAGGATGATGTCACTTCCGGGCACAAGGACACCACTCCCAGTTCCGGCATAGATGACGTCACTTCCCTTCCAGCCCTTTAAAACTGCCATCTTGCCTCAGTACAGGCAGTTCTGTTCTGGACTCTGTAAATAGCACAATGTGCTTAGTTCAACTACTTTTGCAGCCGATTCAATTATACGGGTGGCTGCCCCAAATCTTTATGATGTCTCAGACTCATTCTTATCACACTGTATAACCGAAGAAAAAAGAAAGCAAGTTACAGTAGGCGATTTGATACGACAGCTTGCATGGTGCAATGCTAAGAAGTGCTGATTTCCATTCCGTGCTATATAAAATCATCACATTAAAATATTAACAGTTCCCACATACCCAACGACCGTCCTTCCTAAATTTACGACACGTGTACTTGTTGCAGTGTACACACCTCTCTGTGCTATGGTTCCTATTACACTGAATGAGCACCTGACACTGTACTTTCTTCCCTGGGGGAAGTTCCCACATCAGAGAATTTCCAGTTCCTGCATAAATTCACACCCGATTTGACGCTGTTCGTTTTCAAATAGTATTGCATTAGTGCGATGATATTTTCACATATACTGTCTCTTTTCTTTCAGGTGTGTAATAGAAACCACAGCATAGAGAGAAGTGTGTACATTGCTTCTTGCAGGAAAAGGCGATGGAAAAAGTGCACTTGAATAAAATACTTTTACACCAACATATGTTCCTGCGTTTGAGCAACACGGGCATATGGGGAGTGTCTGATGATTGCATATAGCGCCGAAGTTACTGCTCTTTACCATTCTGTCCTCTGCATGTCCTGGAGTACAAAAGAAACAGCATACAGCAACATGCGGGGACTGGCAGGAACACTCAATAAAACTGAATAAAAAGAAAATCAAGTGACGGTGAGATACGAAGAAGGCAGCTTCGCCAGCGTCTGTGTGTCAGAACTCTTTTTGGGGGGGCGGGCGTTAGTATGCGTCGTGGTACACTGCAGAGCTATAGCGCGTCTTTATTTGAAAACAGCCGTGTCAGATGGGGTTGTATGGATTGATTCTGAACGCGATTAAGAGAATGAAAAGTGAATTAAAAAAAAAAACCTTACAAGGATCATAAATTGAACCGGCTGTTACAGACTGAAATCAAATGTATGCTTTTACTCAAAAATAGTAAGATTAAGAGCAGTTTACTTCTCAAAACGGAGTGGTGCAGGATTGAGCTCGCGACCTTTTGATTCCCAGGCGGGAACTGATTCTAATGCACCACGGAGGCAGTTACAAGAAACAGGTGTTAATGTTGCATGTTAAGGCGGCTTTTTGTTTCTGCAGTTATATTTTTGAATAAAAGCGCAATTGTGTTATATTTGTATTTTTTGTGAAAATGTTTCTTTGATATTTGGACTTCAGGCTTCATACATTATATAATTTATGCCTACATTTTGTCATCTACTAGTAGAATATAAAAAACGTTTCTGTTTTAACAATGTGTTTACACAGATTACTGTAGAAATGGAACAGACATGAAATGCGTGTGTTCCAAATAACAATCTATTATTTCCACTCTGAAACTCCACTTCACTCCCAGATACTCGGTCAAGGCATGAGCTGAGAGAAGTTTGTGCACGTTCTAAATTGGTGGGGGGATGAAATAGCCGGCTGCTCCTAGCTTCTCTTTATCAGTACATTTAGAGGACAAAGGACGCTGGTGGAGAGGTGTGAAGGGATTTAAGAAGCAATTTTAAGGTGGGACGGAATTACGAGTTTTTTCGTACGCTCTGGTAATTCTAGTGTTAATGAGCAAGTCCCATCCATCCATCCATCCATCCATTCTCTTCCGCTTATCCGAGGTCGGGTCGCGGGGGCAGCAGCTTAAGCAGAGAGGCCCAGACTTCCCTTTTATTAAAAATCACAAAGCAGTGATTTTTAAGTCTTGCAGTTGTATCCTTGATTTTTATGTTCATCACGACTTTAAGCTTGCCTTGTATGAAGTGAAAACTTCTTATAAAGTTCGATTCATTATTTTTACAATTCCTGTAAAAACAGTGTCTGTGATCAGACATTTATTTTGTGTATGCCTGTGCACTCTTGGAAGAATTAGCTTTAGAAAATGACTGTTGTTACTTGTTATAATGTACTGCATATTTTAACCTTAATTTCAGTCACTACATGTGACTCCACAGTCATTTGATAAAATGTTTAATTTTTAGAAAAAGTTTTTTAAATTTCTGTCTGCGTGTTTGACAAAAAAAAATTGTGAAATTGATGCTAAACTTGTTTCCCCTTGTCATTTTAACAACCACGTAATTAACAAAAGAAGGTTTTGAAGTCTGAAAAGTTTTCTGTGGGTTAAAAGTAAGAAACATTGCCTTTTAAGTGTTTGGCAATACTGTACATCTCTTTTGGACCCATACATTTATCAGAAAATGGGGTTTTGATAGAAAATAAATGGTAGGGCAGGACTGCCTTTTGGAAATCCAGCTTGACTAAACAACCCATGATAAGACAAAATAACATTCTTTTAGAAAAAAGTTGTAATTCAGTGAGGTAAAATTTATCCAAGTTTAAGAAGAATAGACCGTACCTTGAGGTCTTAGATAAAGTCCTATTGCTGGCAGGTACAAAACAATGTGCATTGATAATGATGTCCTCCCTTCGGTCTCAGTGCTCTTCTACTGCCCAATTTGAAATGTAGTCTCCATATTGCATATTGGTGCTGTTTTTGGGTGACTTTCTCCGTTTCACTCCTCTTCCTAGTATCCCAAATAACCTGTTAGACTAGACTCTGTGAGATCAGATCAAACATCTGTGAGATAAGATGGGTGTAAAAGGGTTCTATTAATATGCTTCAAATGTAGAACATACTGTAGTGAATATGGCCCATCATCCTTGTCCTGGGCTTTTGCCACTTGTCAAGATTTCAGTAAGTTGGGTTTTAAGAAATAAATGAACCACCCATCTGAGGCACTGGAGGTGAACCACAGAGATTGAAAATTAAAGCATAAACAATTTAGCATAAATAATTGCAAAGAATCAACAATACTAATCCCCCCCACATCTCTTTTCCCACTTTGAGGTTTGACCCAAGATGTTGTCTAGTAATTTATATTTTAAGGTTGATTTTCCATATATTTTAAGTTTAAGAAGCTATAAAAGCTGGGAGTAAGTCAAACCCATTTCTAGTGAGAGTTTGACTCCGCCAGGGCTGCCCTTTGTCACCGATTCTGTTCATAACTTTTATGGACAGAATTTCTTGACACAGCCAGGGCGTTGAGGGGGTCTGGTTTGGTGGACTTAGGATTGGGTCACTGCTTTTTGTAGATGATGTTCTCCTGTTTGCTTCATCAGGCCGTGATATTCAGCTCTCTCCGGATCGGTTTGCAGCTGAGTGTGAAGTGGCTGGGATGGGAATCGGCACCTCCAAATCCGAGACCATGGTCCTTAGCCGAAAAAGGGTGGATTGCCCTCTCAGGGTTGGTAGCGAGATCCTGCACCAAGTGGAGGAGTTCAAGTATCTCTGTGTCTTGTTCACGAGTGAGGGAAGAATGGAGCGTGAGATCAATAGGTGGATCGATGCGGGCTCTGCATCGGTCTGTCGTGGTGAAAAAGGAGCAGAGCCGTAAGGCAAAGCTGTCAATTTACCAGTCAATCTATGTTCCTACCCTCACCTATGGTCATGAGCTATGAGTAGTGACCGAAAGAACGAGATCGTGAATACAAGCAGCTAAAATGAGTTTCCTCCGCAGGGTATCTGGGCCTTCCCTTAAAGATAAGGTGAGCGGCTCAGAGTAAAGCCGCTGTTCCTCTGCATCGAGAGGAGTCAGATGAGGTGGCTCGGGGATCTGAGCAGGATGCCTCCTGGACACCTCCCTGGTGAGGTGTTACGGGCACGTCCAACCAGGAGGAGGCCCCGGGGAAGACCCAGGACACCCTGAAGGGACTGTGTCTCCTGGCTGGCCTGGGAACGCCTTGGTATTCCCCCAGAAGAGCTAGAAGAAGTGGTCGAGGAGAGGGAAGCCTGGGCATCTCTGCTCAAGCTGCTGCCCCCGCGACCCGATCTCGGATAAGTGGAAGAAGATGGATAGATGGATGGAAAAGTTAATTTAAAGCAGATGAGTAAAACAAACACTGGCTGGCTGTATTCTGGAAGAACAGCAAAGCATTCCAAACGATACTAAGTATGGTCCTGAAAGGCTTAAGTGTAGAGCTCAGTCAAACATGCAGGCTTATCCATTTTTCTAGGTGTAAAAAGTATATAATGAAAACAGCAAAGACTGACAGTATGAAGTAAAATATGTATGGTTTTTCTTTTTTGCTTTTCTTCATATTACTAATTAGAAGTATTTTTTACAATACTGTTAAGTATAGGTTAGTGCCCACACAGTTGGACTTTAAATCACAAAGCTTAGAGTTCAGTTCCTACTCACTTTACTCCAGTTGAATGTGGAAAGAGTTGTAATCTTGGTCTACCCTCGTAATGGCTTTGAGATTGTATTGACTATAGAAAAAGATGGGTAAAATGCATTTCAATGAAGTCAGAATCCAACCGGCCCCGGTATCCTAGATTACTGGACCAAAAAACACTATTTAATTCATCATAGTGGTTACAAAAATATTGCTGTCACTGGGTTTATTTATTTATGTATTTTATTCATTTTTTTTTTTAAACTGATCTATATTTTACTGTCCCATATCTAGTGGTGATGTGGGAAAAAATTATGCTGTTGAACATTGCAGTACAGCATTGATAATTTGAGGAAAATCTGGATTTTTTTCTGATTTATTTTTTGCATTTGTTTTTGCCACTTTTGTTGGTATGAAAATCAGTGTAGCAGTGGAGACCTTTTGTTATGTGTCATTTCTTCGGAAGAAAACATTGATTATATTTCATAAATCCAAGCCTAACAAGATGCAATTCAACAGATTGTGTCTGCAACAATATTCCATACTAACAATCGTATCAAATGCTGTTTTGTCATGTAAAAACATTTACGAAAGGTATTTTAACTTCTAAGTTTCTTTTTGGTATTGGTGGACTAGTGAATACTGAATATTCATAAGTTATCCTTGATTTATTTTTACACCATACAGTACTTGCATATATGACATTCACTTATCACTCATTCTTATCACACACCACAAGGGCAGAGGCTACCTACCTCAGCATCAGTATCTCAACAGTGGCCAAGTTTGTCTATGACAGTATCAATACCTTAACAAGGGCCAGACAAACATTGAAGACATACTTCAACAAGGCTTTTTAATGGGGGGGATCACAAAGCTTAGGTTCTTCTTCCATTATGCCCCTATCTTTCTGTTTTCCTGGTCACTACCTTTTGAAAGTGCTACACAAGTAATGAATCACTCAAACAAGCACACTAAGGAAGATGACATCAATAAGCAAGGCAAGTTTAGTTAAGTTAACATTCAAACTTTTATCATTACTCATTACTTACATTTATTTGCAAAGAAAGCAGGCATAAATACTAGAAGTCAAAAATAGAACAAACATACCACCTGAACAATTTAAGCCATTGTTTTTGAAAGCAGGCTTTGCTTTGCTTCACTATAACTGAGAGAGAAATGTGTGTGTTAATTTCAACCGCTCATTCTTCTTACTACAGCTAAGGCATTCTTTAAAAGTGTCCACTGTTGTGCAGCCTTTTTCCTCCTCCTTCTTGGGGTGCATTTCAGATGACACAGCACTTTTGTCTTCAGACAGTATGGTGGTTTGATGTATCTTCAGTTCTCATTTTTCACATTAAAACTTGTGTGTCATCCCTGCGTTTTAAAAGCCTTATGTCATCTCCCTCTTCCAAAAACTGTATAGCCTCTGCATCACATTGGTATAAGTCCTTTATTATATACCGTAGCTTGATGGCTATTTTAGTAAATTTTATCAGTCAAAACTGAATGACAGAAAATGTATCTTCTTTCTCGATCTTCTGTCAGTCTGAATTTATTTTAACCTAATTATGATATAAATTCTTCAAATTCCCTATTTAACATCATCTTATAGGCATATAACCACTGATTAATGTACCTGAGCTTAAACATATATGCATCATAATAGGTAATAATAAAATTTCTTCCTAACATTTACATTTGTGTATCCTTCCCAGAATTCTTGTCTCATTTGCATCCCAGAATTATACACTCTCTTCAAATATATTGTTATTCCCATCAGTTTGTTTAGCTGATGGTTCAAAAGAAGAGCAGATCTTATAGACCCCTTTTCTAAAGTGGTGTCAAACCTGGCCCACAGTGTCTTCTAAAACTTTTACTTTAAATGAATGATCGGTCTCATGTAGGAGGTGGATTTCAATCGATCTGAGATATTTGCTACTAATACCGATTCAATGAAAAAAAGTCTTTTTTGATATTAATGACTGATAACAATATTGAAATGAAAAATGATGGTTAATCAGAAAATTCACATTTTTACCCAGGCCTAATGGAGAGAGCTTTTCTTGTCCTTGTAAATGTTCCCCACAACACTGAACACTTGCTCACTGGGCACTGCTAATCATTTTATCTGAGCAAAAAGAATCAGTGCTGGACGAGGTGCAGAATCCAGCGGACTAAAGTAACTAGTTCCTTTAATGTGTTTAAGCAGTCTGGAACAATTTTGTATGAGTTTCAAATATGCATACAAGCACGTGAAGTGTCCATGTTGCCACTTTTCTCTTTGATCATGTCCCTTTCTGTATGCAGAATGTCCTGTTTTTGTGGTTGGAGGTGTTTTCCAAGTGATGTCTCTGCAGAACACAGTTTAGTTTTCCCCATTAGTGTTTCATTCTTTGCTATTTGCTCCATAGGCAATGAAGCTACTTTTTTTTTTTAAGTAATAATGAAGCATTCAGGCGTATGTTAAGTACAAACTGGCATGTAAATAGCACTTAGAACTTTTAACCTACATTTGAATATATCATATAGGTTGACATCTGTATTATTAAGAGTATTTATTTATTGGTAGAGAACTACAGTCTAATGTGAGCTGGGTGATGTGGCAAAAAATATAAAACCTTAAGGACAATTTACTGTTTAAATATTTCACTTTCAATTTTTTTGTCAAGGAAAAAAAAACACACAAAATGAGGTTGTCCACCTTTTGCGAACTGGAAATGCAATATCTTTCCTAGAAATTTAAAAAACAATTTTATTGTAAGTGAGCAGCCTTCAAAGAAGTCAGAGTTTCAAAGAAAAAAATCATATTTTAAACTGACAAAAAGAAAAGATTGAAATAGCCAAAAGGACACAGACACTGGATGAGAGAGGACTGGAAAACCATATTATAGTCATCATTCCAAACTCCTCCTTTTTATGTTACGCATGACACTTGTATTTACCATAGTAAATACGGTAGTGGTGTACGGTATACAGTTACCTGACACAGCTAGCACTTCTTGCATTGCACAATGACCCATCATCCCTCTTGCCAGTTTCCTCGCTTTCATTCTCTCTTTTTTTTAAGATTTTATTATGTCTTCAGACTTCCAAGAGGGATATTCCCCCAATCCCTGCAATCATAAAAGAAGCCAATAAGTAGCTGATTAAACAGAGTGATAATGAAATAGATAGCCCTGGATTTACCATTAAGCAAATTAACACATGCTTCGGGTACCAAGGGAAATGGAGCACCACATAGCTTTTAAAAAAGTGGTAGAAAACTTTAAATATAAAGTTACATGTCCGCAGCAAAAATAATTATTTTTTTGCCTTTTGATGTTGAAAGCTATATGTCTTTAAAGTTAGAAAGCAGTGGATTTGCAGTCGTTTTGTTTCATACAATTTGTGTATTTATTAGAATATCTTTTTAGTAGGTTGTCCACAATCATTGATTTCTGTGGAAAGTGTGGGACAAGTGGGAATTTTTTTTTTTTTTTATTAGCCTGTATTGTTTGTTAGCCTCCTGCTAAGGCAGTTTTCAGTCAATGTTCAGTAGATGTACATTTTATTTGTATTTTATGTATCTTTTTTCATGTTCATAAAGATATTTTGAAAGGCAGTATTAAAGACTAGTTAGGTTTCCTTGTTTCTATTCACCAGGGAATCAAAGGAATTGGGGAAAAATGCTTCTTTGAATATTTTTGTCATTTTCTTTTATTTACTGTATAGTCATTTTCAGAGATTGTCTTTTTAATTGTATATGCAATATTTTTATTTCTTGTTTAGTTCTTGTTACTTTTATTTTGCATAATAAGATGTTTTAATTATAAATTTGATCAGCTGACTCAAATCATTCTTTTAAAACCCAACTTGAAATTCATTTATTCAGGAAGGCATTTAATTTATCCAGACATTCTGACCCTGTCTTTCAGTTTACCTGTCTTTTTCCAGGTGCCCGTGATGGTTTGCATTTGATACACAAATTAATTTATTTTTTCAGTGTTTTCTTGTAGTATTTGCTTGTTTATTATGGTTTATTGCCTGTTGCAATAATTACAATGATTTTAGAATATTTATTTTTATTTAGTGTTTTATGCAGTTATTTATCCAATATTGTGTCTTTTTTATGCTTTTACACTGGTGTTCATTTTGCAATTCTGTAAAGTGCTTTCAGCTTTAGAAGGGCACTGTATTAATAAAATATTACATTAGTTGATCAATAAGGTCCTTATAAAAATAAACTTTCATAGATTCTATAGAGGTTGAAATTTTATGCATGCATTTTCAAACTGAGACTTTTCAAACATTTTTCAGTTGTAGCCTTAATTTACATAATTTTTATAAAATCAAAATGAATTGTAGACGATCACAATGCTCTCCTTGTGCTGTCATTAACTGATACTTCTAGTGTGTCTTGTTTAGAAGATTTTTTCCAGCGTTCGTAATGATGTTGAAAATCAAAAAAAAGACAAATGAATAGTATTTATTCTACATCTGTATCATACTGCATCAATTTTAATATGATCAAAGCTTGCTAGGATTGATACCTAACAGTATAATTTTGTATAACATCTATCTGAAACATTTTTGCAAACTTGGGGAGTTTGTTTGTTTTATTAAGTATTTTCTGATATTATAATGATTGTTTCCAATAAAATGGTATTTTGAACTGATTCATGCAGTTTCTGGAGAACTAAGAAATGGAAAAGCAATTGTATATCTGATAATGAGAGCTTGCAGTAGTAGTGGTTTAGCCATAAAGTTACAGGTGAATTTGGCTTTTAGTGAGTGATATTGTACTTTAGGGAATGTAATTTCTGCAACTTTTACAAGCTTAAAATGTCAGCTGAACCCATGGGTTTAAGTTTGATTGCATTGCTTTTTTCTGAAATTGAAGGCCCTTGAGAACTGAATACCACTGCCTGCTATTTAATGCTCTGCTGATTTAGCACTGTGCTGACAAATTACCCCACAGCACCTGAACTAAGCGTGGCACTTTAAGATCACTGTAGTAGTGTAATAAGTAATTACTAAGATATGTTCTACATAGGCAGCTAAAGGGGAAAAAAGGGGGAAAAGCTTGCTTTTACCATTGGCCCATTTATAGCCATTTTCGAACAGCAATTAAATGTGGTGTGTTTTTTTTTTTTTTTTTTTTAGTTAGGTAAGGTGCTTGGATCAGAATGTTTCAGCATTGCCGGTTTAAGTTAGAAATACATATTAAGACTTGCTCCAGGGAAAGAGGTTTGAGGAGAAACGGGAAGGCATTCTTTAAAGATGAAAAATGCTGACATTTGAAGCTTTACATTCATTTTCTCACTCCACTGTGTATAGCATGCTCTCTGAAAACCTTTGATGCTCCAGAATATATGTGTGTTATTAATAGGTAAGAGCATGGCAAGCTTTTAGAAATCTTCACTTGTTTGATAATCTCCTATGTTGTTCATTTCTGTTTCAGTATAATACAGTACAAGCCATTTTGCATATGTATTCCCAAGTTTTTTGTTAATGGTCAGCAAATCAGGATGAACAGGATTAGAAATGAGTACATTAGAGGGTCAGTTCAAGTTGGACGGTTGGGAGACAGTCAGAGAGGCGAGATTGCATTGGTTTGGACATGTGCAGAGGAGAGATGCTGGGTATATTGGGAGAAGGGTGCTAAGGATAGAGCTGTCAGGGAAGAGGAAAAGAGGAAGGCCTAAGAAAAGGTTTATGGATGTGGTGAGAGGGGACATGCAGGTGATGGGTGTAAGAGGACAGAAAGATATGGAAGAAGATGATCTGCTGTGGCAACGCCTAACAGGAGCAGCCGAAAGAAGAAGAAGAAGAACAACAAGAAGACTAAGGGCATAAGCTTCTGCTTTGTAATCACATGGTTATAGTGGTCCATTGATTAAATCTTCATCTACATAAGAAGTGGTTGCTTTGAGAGTAGTAAATTGACTTTGCAGTTGTAAAAAAAAGTTATCGGATGTGAGGTTTTTACTTATTTTGAGATTAATTTATATTAAGTTGATTGCTCAGTGTTGGGTGTTGTCACCAGTGCTTAGAAGAGTTGCACATATTAATGTAAGGGTAATTTTAATATATACAAGCTTAAAAACTGTATATGATTACAAATGTTTTAGAGCCATGGAAGTCATCTCAAGGTAATTCAACACCTGTCCAGCCCACATTTATAATTTTTTCTTGCATATTCCATGCTTTACGATGTTTCCACTTACAAAACTTTGGTTATTAATAATTTAAATGAATCGATTTATTTATATTGGGCAACTTGGAAGCCAAAATAGTCACCACTATGTAGATATATAGATACATATTTCGTTGCAAATTTAACATTTGTATATTTGCTGTATTCCGCAAAGAAGTGTATCATTTTGCCTATCCTGCTAAAATGCATATTTGCTGTGCTTTGTGCATTGAATTAGTGCTGGGAGGTATGTCAGTTCATACCGAAAACCGTTTTTTATTTTTGTTATGATATGAATTTTTTTATACTGCAACACCGGTTTAAATAGCCTAAACAACATTTGGAATGTGGCACAGCAGGAAACTATTTAAAGGGGGACCTTTTTTCACTGCTACACCGCTAAACATGCATGCAACGGAGTACATGCGTTAGTGGAGGTATTGAGTGGTGAAAATGGACAGCGAACATTCAGAAACTGAAGCTGTAGCAGACGATAAAGTTGAACATGTTGATAAAAGAACTTTTGTCGAAAAAAGGAGCCGTGTTTGTTGTCTGTAAAAACTTTGATTTTAAAAGGTCGGTTGTGGACCAAACAACTATTTACTGCAAATGCTGTTGAGCTAAAGTTGTCGCCGGCAACACGAGCAATTTGCTGCACCACCTTAGCCGCAAACATGCTTTGGAGTACCATGAATGTATGGAACTAAGATTGGCACCCTCCATGTCCTCGGGTAAAACTGAAGAAGCTAGAGGACACTCGACTCGGGCGTCACTTGTAGACGTGTTTGCCAGAGGTACTGCCTATGACAGAAAAAGCAAGCGGTAGATCGAGATAACCAACGCCATTACAATCCATATAGCTAACGTGTCAGTGGACAGAGATTGTTAACATTAACAGAAAGTGTAGTTAGTTTACAAACATTTTTTACTATTTATTCCTTTCCTAAGACATGTTTAGTGTAATGCAACTTTTGACAAGCACCTCTGGGTATTTTACTAAGTCTAAATGCCTCTTTGGATGGTTGAAAATATGTTGTCAAAATTATAGTTGGTTGTTTGCAAAATTTGTTCATTAGAAATGTTCTATATTTTGACTGCAATTGTCATGCAATGTGATTTCTCCTCTTTATTAGTGCCACCCCCTTGAAAACTATCACTTTATGGGGCCATGCAAACCTGTATTAATACTTGTGTGCACATTAAAATGTTTTATAGTACAATGTACAATTCTCATGATGGTGAAATAGGTTATTCTTAGTCAGTCCACCATAGTAATTGCAGTGGAAAATGTGGTTAGCATCCACTCATGCATGGCAAAAAAATACAGTCGAATACTATGAAACCGGTATAATTTTGAAAAATACCGTGATATAGAATTTTGGTCATACCGCCCAGCATTACTTTGAATGACAAAAAATAAATTCTACAGTAAAATTTAAGGTAATCCATTAAAAGAAGTGTACTTTTCTGCTTTCCATACTTAGTCCCTTCCAACCTATAATATTGGGGTGTGGAACAGAATTTTGAAAGTCCTTATGGAGGTCACCATAGGAAAAAGTCTGGAAACACTACTTTAACCTATAGTAATGGTTACAGAAGACTGTACTTCTTTTCTGAAACTACTTGCATTTTATCGACTGACAGTGTAATATTGTCGGAGGCCATTGAAGGGGTGTACTACCTCAAGAATTCTACTGTTTTTCTTAAAGTAAAAGAAGAATCCAATTAGGTTTATCTTTTAGAAAAAAAATCGATCTTCAATTTTGTGTACATCCCTCACCCACTCATCATCTATGGTATTTAATATCAATTTTTCAAAGTATTGTATCAAAGTTAGGAATTTCAGTATTGTGGCCACCCTACTAGATGGCTAGCACTGCAAGGAGTCAATGTCGTGAGTGAGTAAGCTTATAAATTGCTTATCTCCCCCAAATCAGCCAGTCGCCGAAATAATTTGTCGTTTTGTCACATAATGTGTATAGCGGCCAGCAAACCAATAAAGTCCCACTCTGGTCATGAATAACAAGACAGCTCAATTATCAAAAGAATTCTAGTTTCTTTTGCTTTGCTGATTGGTGGATTAGGCTATGACTAAAATTGAATATGTACAAGCATCTATCCAGACGGGTGTCAGCAGTGATGGATACTATTGTAGGTAATTTTTGTACTACAGTATAGGGCTTTGTGAAATTGACAAAATCAAATCTTGATATATTTTGGCTGAAAGCAATATACAATATATATTTTTAGATATTTTTATGAATTGTGTAAAATTTTCTGTAGTAAGCCAAAGCCATACAAGATGTCACAAGAATTTATCAAAATAAAGGTTGAAATACATAAACAATGAATATACACTTCACGTATAGGTCCACAGTACCTAAAAGAACTAGTGTGTCTGCTTTCAGGTTAAGAACTTAATGTAAATAAATTGTTTAAATGTAAACCAAAAATGGCAGACCTAAGTTTTCTGAAAACGTACTTGAAATTATGTGAAATTTCAGCCTACGACACAGTTAAAATAAGTATAAAATAAATATTATCAAAGCAATATGAATAAATTATATTATTATTCTCTTACTTGCTCTCCATTGTTTTAACAAACTGTAGCCAATAACAAGTGCATTTAGGTTTTCCTTAACATAATATTGTAGACAACTGTGTAAACAATACTAACTTGAAAAACCGTCTATCTTGCACTGTAGTTTTTGCGGAAGTAGCCTTATCTAAGCATTTCATCTTGGCCGAAAGATTTTTACCTAGAAATACCAGCCTGTCAACCGTCTCAGGCTTCAAGGATGCCCTGTGACAACCGACAATTTTGCCACTGTAACTAAACACCCTCTTTGATGGCAAACTGGTGGCCGGAACACAAATGTGCCAAGTAGCTTAAAGTGGTGAAGATGACTGCATATTGCTTCCATCATGCAAGGGGATCTGCTTCGTGCTCCGCAGGCCCAACACTATGTAGTTGGACAGTTCATTCTTAGTTGTTTGCCTCTTTGATTCTGTGGGGCAGGTGGGAGTTGTTGTCTGCATGAAAAAGAATATAAAGAATTTTTTTTTTATTTTTAAGTGGTGCACTTATTGGCTGGTCTGCAGGCTTAGACACAGTGTTGATCACAGCTGAGTCAATTGTGCTGCAGCAGTTTTGCTCGGAGGCCAGTGATTCCATTTCCAGTATAGCTCTTGGCTTTAGTGCCTTGATCCTGTAAGATGCAATATAAGTGGATTTAAATTGTGATGCCATGTCCAAAAGGTCACCAGGTGATGGGCCAGCATACTTTTCAGGTAACCCACAATAGCAGATTTGCTAAGTACTCGGTCTCCTCCATGTGCCAGGATGGTAGTGTTGAAAAGTTGGAGCACTGGTTGGACATATGAAAGGCTGACATTGTCCTCCCCAGACAAAGCATCTATGTATTCCTGAATAGGTTTCAGAGCCTTCTGGACCACTTCAAGCACCTCATAATCTTGCCAGGTTGGGACAAGATGCCTGGATTTTTTGTTGGAGAACAGGACTTTTGAAAGTGCTGTCTCCTGTTCTATAACGCTCGATCATTTTCTGCTTTCATCCCCAGCATGTTGTCATCTCTGTGAAGAGCAGGCTGATCCAGCTGTATCTGAAGTTCAGCCAGCTCCCTTCTCCTCCTAAAGCTGTTGGAGAAGCTGCCGACATTTCTTTTGCATAAAGAAATTACCCGGGTCACTTGGTCATCATCCATACCATGTTCTGTAATAAACTTTTTAATATTTTGCATTTCTGTTGTTAATAAGCTCAGATAAGCCTAATGAAATCGGATTAACACATGGCTGTACATCAGGCATTCATTTAAATTTGTTACAATTTGAACTTGCATTTGTTTTTGTTATAACTTAATTTGTAAAACATTTAATTTTTGGAAAATAAAAAAATGTTTAGCCTAATGGCATTTTACATTTTATCCTAGAGCTAATTTAAACTGAAATAAGCAATGTGTTTCACTGACATAACTCACTGTAAAGTCAGGTAGTTTATAACTCACTTTTAATGTTTAATTCTGGCTTTGATAAATAAGCAGTTAATGTTAATTTTTTAAAACATGTAGTTACCATGCCAGATGAAGTTGATTCCCAAAGCACTGCATCCTTTGCCGCTTCAGCAATTGCACCTCTTTGAAAACATTGCTCCATTGTCAGCTGTAATAGCAATGAACTTCTTTTCTTTTCATTCAGTTTCCAATTTTTGAGGGTACCTTGCAGAGTTTCAGCTATGTACTCCCCAGTATGGTTTTCTTGTAAATGAATTGTTTGCAGTCACACACATTTAATCTTCCATTTTTCAATGAAATGAATAGTCACACTTAAATATGGCTTGCAGGTGCGGCTTGACCACATATCTGTTGTCAAAGCAAAATCTTTTAGTTTAGCAATCCGGTCGGTAATGGTATGTCTGTCTTGAATGTACATGTTAGGTAGCACTTCTCTTGCCTTAGTGATACTGCGCCACTGTGCACTTTTCATAAGAAAACAGGGATGGGGTTGCTAGCAAAACACAATAGTGAAGCTTGGAGCAGGCAGTGAGTGATAAGAAAAATGGCTTTCTGCAAGATTAAAGCAAAAGTTTATTTAAACTCTATACAAATGATACTGCCTCAATCCATAGCCCGCTCTATTCATGTCCCAGTATATTTTAAAATCTCGCTATATCGCCCAGCCCTACAACAGACATGCTAGGACAAAAATAATCCATTTTGAAATATCCTTGGAATTTGAAAGAACATGGCCCCTACAGTGAATTCCTTTTTAGCAGAATCCATACCCCATGAAGCATAATGCTTTATTATTTGATGTTAGGAAATAATGTCCTAGAATGATTCCTGGAATAAGATGGTGAATTACAGCAGACTTCTCTGAAAGTAGCTTAACAAAAGTGCAAGAACTGCAGAACACTTTGAAGTTGACATGAGCCAGCATTTCTGTCTTACACTTCTGATGCCTTGTTGAGCCTGTTATACAGTGAGTTTAGACTAGTTCCAGGGCACATACTAACTTTTAGGTAGGTATGTTTTAATATTGTTGCTACTTAGTATAACCTGGCAAAAATAAATTCTTTTCATGTACATCACCCACCACAGTCTGGAGATTCAGACACCCCATATTTGAATATATATCTGCACTTAAAAAGCAGTTCAAGCACAATGATGTCTCATTTATGTTATTCTGTGGCCACATTGCTTCCAGAATATGTTTGCTAGCAAATATAAGAATATACATGGTGCCTTCTTCAAACGTACTGCATACAAATTCAGTGAAAATAGCACTTCCCACTATCCTATGCAATTATTCCTTTATACAAAGTAGTGTTGCAAGTCATGAGGTGGATGGATGGATGGATGTATGTTCCATGATAATTACAACAGAATTATGTTTTAAAACTCCTACGGATATCGGCACACGCGTACAGATGACATTTAAAGTAAGACATACCACAGCCCTGAACACCTTAAACTGATGGAATGGCTTTTAAATGGTGTCAAATGCTAACAGAAGGAATTACAGATGTTTCTAGATGTCATTTGCATCTGCAGAATCAAATCCCCCACATAGAAGATACAGCATGAAATAGAAAATATACAAAATATAAGTGCTTATCAAATCACCTGCCACCACAGTTAGCATCACTAACTTACGTGGTTGTCCTATCCTAAAGCATCATTCCTTTAAGGACTATTTGCTTCTTTATTGTCCTTTCTTGGAGAATGAAAAACCATTTTTAATGGCTAAGAGCCTTTACTTCTGCTTTTGTATTGTGTATATAATTTATAATTATAAACTATGTGATATGGGCTCTTATACTCTAGTCATATCACAGTGGTTACTCGTGCTACAAAAATTATTCAGATGGTCGTACAAGTAGTATAAATCTTTTGTTTGTATCTAGGCCTGGGAAAGTTAACATGTTTGTTTTTACGATGAATGTGTCCTGTTTAATGCGTTTTAAAAAATATTGTTGCATCAGATGCCAACAGCAAGGCTATTTTTTTTTTTAACATTATGAAACAATAATACAAATGGGTTAAGTGTGTACCTAAAGAATTACATACACATCCAGTACCAAATTTATGTACTACCTTTACAAATTTTGTGAGATAAAATTTTCATTGAAAGGTTTAACATTTCGTAGTATATAGTTCAAAATGATACACCACATGTCAGTACACAGCACTGGTGTTCACTTTCTGGATTTGTACATACTGACATAGGTGCAGAACACAACATAACCATGTACACGGTGTCCGTTACGGAGATCTTTTTAATAGTGTAGGCAGAGCAGTGTTTTCCAAACGTTTTTCTGTGGTGGCATACTTTTTGTAACTTAAATTAAGGCACAGCACAATTTTACCAACCACAAAAGCATTACATTTATACATGTGGTCAACTGTCAAAAAGTGTGGGACTGGAGGAGCAAAAACAGTTTGCAGATACAGTTTGGAGACAGATGGATCCCCAACACGTCTCCTAGCTGCTGAAGTGCTTTCTGAGTGCTGAGTGCAAAATGGTGATCACAGGGCTACCTTTTTGTCAGCTTCCCCAGGTAGTCCCGTCCTCCTTGGACAGGTCTTGACCACCTGAGGAGCGTGTCTCTCTCTCAGGTCAGGACGCGGGGTACTACACTGTCATTTTCACGGCGCACCAGTTAAAAAAAACACTTTGTGTAGAGCATAATTATTAAGTTGTTAATGGTGAGGAACAAATGAAGGTAGAATTTACGGAGTTTTTACAAAAGTTTTAATGTATGCCCATTTAAAACATGCTTATACTTTCAATTAAATCAGTCTGTAGCAGTGCATTCAAAGTCATCAGTCGTTTGATGGCATAATTTTTACTTTGACATGTCTATCTCATATGCTATGCCAATTTAATAATTAGTACATTGGCCTCATTTTCTTATTGCCTTCTTTTCAACTTGTCTTTTAAGAAGGCATTCAAATTCAGATTTTACTTGCTCAAATATTTTGTTAAACGATAGATTTAAGGTCATTGTTTTAAGTTTAAATAATGCCTTTTTTTTATTCCTTTGTGTTGGTTCTACATTTATTTTTATTTATTTTTTGATTCAGTATGTATTTATTTCATGATTTATGTTTTTTTTTCAGTTTTTATGTTAGATGCAGTTAATCATGATTAATTACATAAATTTATTCAATTCATTTTATTAATCGATTCCCAGCCCTGATTTTAACACAATATATAAAAAAAGCATTTAAAAGTGATGAATATTTGCTCTGTTCCAATGTACTTTATAAGCCGATGAGTAAAAAATCATTTTGTTTAAAATAGTGCTATGTAATAATTTATAATGTGTAATATTTTGAGTTTTAATTATTTAATGGTTTTACACACAATTACAATGGCTATATCATATTTATTTAATATTCTTTGTTTTGACTGACAATTTTTTTTTAAAGATATACAGTATGTAACATTACTTTTCTTAAACATGTTGCAAGTATAGCACAACTAAATGGTTTGTCCTATTATCAGAAAGAAGAAGAGAAAAGTATTTCACAATCACAGTACCCTACCAGCTTTATTTGCACAAAATAAAATGTATGGTGAAAACCACCAGAGGCCAAGAAATTAAGCAGGGCAGCTGCAGAATATATATGCAGGGATCAAGTACCTGTGCATACTGTTGAAAAACCTGGATTTCAGCAGCTTCTGTAACAACTAAATAACAGATATGTCTTCCTTCCAAAATTATTTCATATACACTGAAATCCCTGCAATTTGAACAAATAAAAAGTAAAGTAATTAATAGTCTTACACAGAAGTCTTTTTTTTTTTTTCTTTTCAACCAGCAGGTCTGCTTCAACATACATGGCAGTAATTCTCCAGTTTATTACACAATCCTGATGCATGCAAAACTGGTGTTTGGGCTCTGTCAGGCTTAAGTCTGAGCACAGAGGAGAAAGCTTAAGGGGACCTTTAGAGTAGAACAAGAAAACATTTCAAGAAGATCTTACATGGATCCCCTGCTGTAGGCACAATTTGCACCTTGCACTTCACAAGGGCCTAAGCATACCTTCCAAGTCTGTAGCCCCCTCAAGACTAAGAAAAACTGGGTCTGCTTTCAGCGGGTCTCCACAATTGTGCAGATAGATCAAAAGGACTTGGTTACCTGAACACAAACTAATTCATGATGAGCCAACATGCTGGGATTCAGCATATGAAATAATCTGAGAGTTCAGTCTACTCAGTTCAAGCAGACCTCAGAAAAATATTAAATAAATGGCACCTCATGCTAAAAGACTCCTTGAGGCTGTAAGAGATGTTTTAAGTCCATTAAGCTCTTTCACTGTTGCCCTCAGTTATCTCTACACACTGCATCATCTGAAACTGTACATCTCACAAATGAGTTCCCAGTTTATGAGAAGGTACTTGAACAAAAGTGCAGAGGAAGATCACTGGCATAGTGGAGAACAAATGTGAAAAATTTTCCTAATCTTGCTCAATTTGCAAGAAAGTATTTGTGCATTGCTGCTTCTTGCTGTGCTTTAGAGTGTGGTTTTAGTACATCTGGACTCGTTTGCAGCCCAAAAGGGCATACTTCACAAATGAGCACATTGACATGCTGGTCTCACTTGCAAAAAAGACGTTGTAATTTGCACCGTTTGCATCTTGTAATGCATAGCATTCATTAAAGTGTGCTATTAATTTGTTGTATTTCATAAGAAGTGCACTGCTGTTTTATTTGTTTAAAGTTATTTACTGTTCAGGAGATTGTTGCACATTACTGTTCATTTTATTTAAATGTCTATTTAGTGTGGGTTTGTGTATTTATTATGTATGTTTTCTACCTCAGCAAGAGTTACAAAAGGTTGTAAAGGTTTTATTTTGCAATAAAAAATATTTTTTAATTTGCATTATATTGTGTTAAGTATTGAAAATGGTTTTGAATTTCAATACAGTGGTGTCTCATACTTCGAATGATTCTCACTTTGAATGTTGCAGAGTTCAGATGCTAAATTTAAGAGAGATATGATCAAACATTGCTTCTAAGTTCAAACTGTGCTATGAAAAAAATGCAGCAACAGATGATTTGCAGCAAGCGTAAACATCATCTGTTGTGCACCCAAGTAGTCTCTCACTCTTGCTGTGAAATGCTTCTATGTTGGAATTGTGTGTGCAGTAAAGGAAAAAATGCAGCAACAGATGGTGCTTATGCAGCGAGTGTAAATGTCATCTGTTGTTCGCCTAAGCCATCTCTCTCTTTTGCTGTGGAAACATCTCTTGTGTTGTGCTCATGTGGGTTAAGTGCTTTTTTTTTTTTTTGCCTTTATTTTTGGTGTGTTTGGTTATCCCCTATCTCTTAACTATGACATCCAAGAAGAGTCTGGTAGCAACAAAGCCTATGAGGAATGTTCTATTGACAACTGAGGTGAAAAAAGAAATTGTTATTTGGTGTGTTTATGGAAGGTGAAACCCCTCCAAACAGTAACCTTTCTCTTCCTCTCCACCAGCCACATGGGACATCACCACTCCTCACTAAGGTACAATAATTACAATTTTCATTTTATTATATGTGCATTTGCTGTTTAAGGTTATCGAAATAGGTGGTGTTTAGGGTCTGGGAATGGATTAATTCACTTTGTATTATTTCTAATGGGGAAAATTGATTTGGACAATTCAGAGTTCAAACTGCCTCCTGAAACAAATTAAGTTTGAAGTGTGAAACACCACTGTACTTTTCTTGGTATCGTCTCAAAGTTTGAAATTTTGGTATCATGACCACACTTTATCCTAGTGCAGTAATAAGTCTACTATGTGCAGATTACACCCAAAATATCTAGTAAAAACTGACTGAATTTTTTATTTCTTTTTAAAAAAGTGGTAGACCCATTGTCTTTCACCTTGCCACACAGTTAGTCAATTACCATATGTAAGAAGTGGTGTGTTAGTATGTTAACTAAAGTAGCATCCAAAACTGTAATTTTCCATATAGATGGCTGTTTGAACAAAACTTGACAGAGGAACTATGTAAGAAGAGTTGAAAGTACATTCACTCTGTGCTTTAACTGCAGAATGAGTTCAGTAAGCACATATCCAGTGTGACACCTTTTGAAATTAAATACCCGGTAAACAAACTTAGGCCTACCTCTTAATGCCATTTGTCTGTCTATCTGCCTGCTTGCCCTGAGATTAGACACACTGAAAACCTAAAGCCCTGTAACTGCACAGATTTTTAAACTTCATGAATTTTTAAATAGAACCTTCTGATTTGCTATTACTTCACCTTTTCTCCCAGCTAAAATCAAACTTGAAGCTTAATTTAATTCCATTGTAGCTCTGGTAGCCATTTAAGCAATGCATCTTTATTATAATGATTATTATCAAGCAATGTATAAAAGTTTCTGCAAGGATATGATAAGTGTTAAAAGTAAGTGAATAGAGGTTCAAACTTAGATTTTTTTTGTTTTTGTTTTAGTTGTTTTAAAGATGACTTAGTTCTCTAGTGATTTTATTATTTCGGTGAAGAGGTTACAACTTAAGCACAGAGGTCGTTAGTACTTCATAGACTTGCTTTAGAATTTTTTGCCAGTAGTAAATGTGTAGAGTTGGCAAGAGCATGTGTGTTGCTCTAAAGTCTTTAATGAAAACTTGTATATAAATTAATCCGAATAAATAAACAAAGTGGTCTCTATTTTTTCTAATGCTTTTAGGTAGGTGAGAAGTTCATTGTTCATGAAGTATAATTTTTCTCACATATGAAAAAGGCAGGAGAGACTAGGCACATTTCTCTTTATTGCCTTACCGAGCAGGAAATGTTCTATTCAAAATTAATGTAATGCTCTAATTGTAAGATTTTGGAAACTGTTTTTAAGCTTGTTTGTTTAGTCTGCAAATGTTTTTTAATGTTTCATTTGCATTCCAAATAAATGTGATGTTGGAGTATTTAATTGTACCTTACTTTTTGTAATGATTATTTCCTTCCTTCTGTTGTGGGAGTGGTATTATTACCAAACTGTGCTAAAGGAATTGTGTTCTCTCCGTACATTGTTTTTAAATTAAATATTTCCATTTAAATGACACAAAAATCATTTAATATGTTGCAGTAGGAAAATATGTTTTGTTCCCCTAAAAAATAGGATTTCAAATTTTCAAATTAAAGTACATTGTTTAATTACGTGCATAAAACATGCTTTTTTTTTTATTTAAGACTTTTAAAATTGGTTTTGGGTTTACTTGGAAGTCATGTTTATTGCATAAATCATTGTTTGCAAAATAAAAGATGTATAGTGATGAAAAGAGCTCTTGGCTTGTGTCCTTCTAATTTTGGAGAATACACAAGTCACAAAGGAAATGGAAGGGGCATCTCATCTGGCAATACAATAGAGCCAATTGTTGTCTTCTAATATAATAAACAGAAACAGCTGTTTCATCTTTCATAATTAGGAGGGGAAAATTGCTGCTTTTGTTTTCTTCATTATTGTGATTTGCTGATAGAAACTGCTTTGCAAACTGTCTTCTGCTGCATTTTATGTTAATGTTTCTTTTATCAATTGGAAACTGACTTGACTTTTTTTTTTTTTTTGAAGTGAGTAATAGTCTATTATATGGCTGAGTGTATTTTTCCACTGAAAGAAGCCAGCTGCAAGTTTTTCATTCTACTGTGCTGCTTAACCCTTGGGTTTACTAAAAAAAATCCTGCTCCCAAAAATGTAAAAATAAAAATAGATTTCTTTTAAAATACATGTTCTTTCTTACATTCTATAAGGCAAATGCATTCAGAGGAAACCTTTACTGCATATGTAGGAAATAATGGAAAGATTCCCATGCCAAGTAAATGCACAACTTAATTAAAAATGGTGAGTAACAGCAATTCAGGAGAAGCTGTTACTTTGAAAGAAAGGGACATTGAACTTTTATTTGTATTTATTTTAGAGCTGCAACAACTAATGAACTTCATTGATAATAAGTGATGCCAAAACAATTTGTTTTCAATAAGTTGCCTTTTTAAGTGAAGACTTCAGTTTTGGTGTGGGATTGTAGATATTGTACCAATTTTTTAAAGTCCCATGTGGATTTTTAAGTCAAAAGAATTGCTTCATTATTGCCACTTTTGTCATACTTTGTAATTCTCTGTTTTACGTTTTTGTTTCCTTAATAATTTTATTGTGAGCCAGATAGGTTGTGTAATGCTGATCACAGAAATAACTAAATTTTCCCTTCATGCATTGTTTTTGAGATACGGCTAATTTTGTAATATTAATTACAAAATGTTCAAATCGGGGTGTTCCACATAGTAATGGGTGCTCAGGTTTAGCTGCATGGCAGTATCTCAATTATCATCTTAGGTCAAAATTATTATACTTTACAGCCATAACTGATGCAATTTATATTAGAGACTCACTTAGCCAAAATACTGCAAGAAAATGTGCCTTATGTGTGCTCTGGCATGCTCAGGTGTGCCCAAGCACACCTTCAAGCTGTCTTGTTTCCATGACAGTGCATCCCAATACATACCGAGCAGCAGCACTCTTTCAAATAAAACTGTTGAGTTAATTTTTGAAATGTCGCGCCAATGTTGCAATAGCTGTGACACGTTTTGTTGCCTCTGAGGCAAGTTCAGGGTGCAAAATTAGTGAACAGAACAAAGTATGGGCTCCTCATATATGTTGTACATCTTGCACTAACAGTCTGCAAGCTTGGCTGAAGGATGTGCATCCTTCCATGCCATTTGCTATCCCAATGACATGGAGGGAGCAGAAAGATCATGTAACTGATTGTTACTTCTGCATGACGAATGTCTCTGAATTTTCGTCCAAGACCATGAAGTTTAAGTACCCGAACCTTGCCTCTGCAGTGAGACTACTGCCACATGAAAAAAGTGATCCTGTTCCAAATCCACCAGAGGTGTGGATGCTGGAGGATGAGGACAAGGAGTTAGAGATGGCCAAGCCGATGCGGATGGAAGCTGCTGCAGCTGCTGATGGTCCAGATTTTGAGCCATCAATATCCAGCAATCCTTGTTTAAATTCTCTGGCAGATCTTAATAATCTTGTCAGACATTTGGATTTATTGAAGAGTGCGGCAGAACTGTTTGTATCAAGGTTTCAAGGATGGTTGTATTTCAGTATTTTTGTCGCCGTCATGATTTATTAAAATTCTTCCGACAAGTTGACATATCAGTGATGCCAAGATAAATGAAATGAATGAAATGTTTTCATTAATCCACAGATCTGAGAGGTGATGAAGGATAGCCACTTAGACAGCCTTCTGCAGGGTCCCGAACGTGTCACATGGACTGCCTTCAGGAATGCCGTTTCTGAAAGTGGCATGGCTCTACCTAACTTTCAGTTTTATTACTGGGTGGTGAATATACAAGCTACACAAACAGATGAACAGACACAGGCTTGGTCCACAATAGAAATACAATCCTGCAGTACTTCTTTATATTCCTTGCTTTGTACCCTAATAAGTAGGAGTCATCGCCAATATACTAACAACCCAATTGTGCTTCACTAGCTCAGAATATGGAGCCAAAGTAGGAAGTACTTTAAGATAGAGAAGCTTTTATCTGTGGCACCACTGCCCGAGAACCACCTTTTTCCACCCTCTCAAACATATGCAGTTTTTAATGTCTGGAAAGCATTCAGGATTAAATCACTTAGAGATCTGTACATAGACAACGTCTTTGCATCCTACAAACAAATTTAACTTTCCAGCAACACATTTCTTTCACTACCTTCAAATTAGAAACTTTGTTAAACAAAACCTGCCCAATTTCCCTCACCTCCCACCTACCTCTATTCCAGAAAAAATGTTAATCAGTCTTGAGGACTCAGACAGCATTTCTGTAATATATAAAAACAAAGATCCCAGAGTACAATGAGAAAAGGATCTCTCACTCAACATCTCAGAAAAGGAGTGGAAGGTAGCAATGCACAGAATTCACTTGAGCTCCATATGTGCAAAGCATACAATTATTCAACTTAAAATTATATATCAAGCACATCTGTCTCATTTAAAATTGTCCAAAATGTTTCCAGGGCAAAATACAACCATCAATTCCAGCCTTATTGGGCCTGCACCAAATTAATATAATAAAGTTCTATCTTGGAGTTTGCTAAAAGACACCTGAAGGACTCTGAGATGGTGGTCTGAGACCAAGATAGAACTTTTTGGCCTTAATTCTAAGTGGTATGTGTGGAGACAACCAGGCACTGCTCATCACTTGTCCAATATAGTCCCCACAGTGAAGCATGGAGGTGGCAGCATCATGCTGTGGGGGTGTTTTTCAGCTGTAGGGACAGGACGACTGGTTGCAATCGAGGGAAAGATGAATGTGGCCAAGTACAGGGATATTCTGGACAAAAACCTTCTCCAGAGTGCGAAGGACCTCAGACTGGGCTGAAGGTTTACCTTCCAACAATACAATGACCCAAAGCACACAGCTAAAATAACGAAGTAGTGGCTTTACAACAACTCTGTGACTGTTCTTGAATGGCCCAGCCAGAGCCCTGATTTAAACCCAATTGAGCATCTCTGGAGAGACCTAAAATGGCTGTCCACCAATGTTTACCATCCAACCTGACAGAACTGGAAGAGGATCTGCAAGGAGGAATGGCAGAGGATCCCCAAATCCAGGTGTGAAAAACTTGTTGCATTTTTCCCAAGAAGACTCATGACTGTATTAGCTCAAAAAAGGTGCTTCTACTAAATACTGAGCAAAGGGTCTGAATACTTAGGACCATGTGATATTTCAGTTTTTCTTTTTTAATAAATCTGCAACAATTTCAAAAAATCTTTTTTTTTGTCTGTCAATATAGGGTGCTGTGTGTACATTTAATGTGGAAAAAAAATAATTTAAATGATTTTAGCAAATGGCTGCAATATAACAAGTGAAAAATTGAAGGGGGTCTGAATACTTTCCATACCCACTGTATACAGTGGGATGCAAAAGTTTGGGCAACCTTGTTTAATAGTCATTATTTTCCTGTATAAATCGTTGGTTGTTAAGATAAAAAATGTCAGTTAAATATATCATATAGGAGACACACACAGTGATATTTGAGAAGTGAAATGAAGTTTATTGGATTTACAGAAAGTGTGCAATAATTGTTCAAACAAAATCAGGCAGGTGCATAAATTTGGGCACCACAAAAAAGAAATGAAATCAATATTTAGTAGATCCGCCTTTTGCAGAAATTACAGCCTCTAAACGCTTCCTGTAGGTTCCAATGAGAGTCTGGATTGTGGTTGAAGGTATTTTGGACCATTCCTCTTTGCAAAACATAGTTCATTCAGGTTTGATGGCTTCCGAGCATGGACAGCTCTCTTTAACTGACACCACAGATTTTCAATTGTATTCAGGTCTGGGGACTGAGATGGCCATTCCAGAACGTTGTACTTGTTCCTCTGCATGAATGCCTTAGTGGATTTTGAGCAGTGTTTCGGGTCGTTGTCTTGTTGAAAGATCCAGCCCCGGTGCAGCTTCAGCTTTGTCACTGATTCCTGGACATTGGTCTCCAGAATCTGCTGATACTGAGTGGAATCCATGCGTCCCTCAACTTTGACAAGATTCCCAGTCCCTGCACTGGCCACACAGCCCCACAGCATGATGGAACCACCACCATATTTTACTGTAGGTAGCAGGTGTTTTTCTTGGAATGCTGTGTTCTTTTTCCTCCATGCATAACGCCTTGTTATGCCCAAATAACTCAATTTTAGTTTCATCAGTCCACAGCACCTTATTCCAAAATGAAGCTGGCTTGTCCAAATGTGCTTGAGCATACCTCAATCGGCTCTGTTTGTGCTGTGGGCGGAGAAAAGGCTTCCTCTGCATCACTCTCGCATACAGCATCTCCTTGTGTAAAGTGCGCTGAATGGTTGAACGATGCACAGTGACTCCATCTGCTGCAAGATGATGTTGTAGGTCTTTGGTGCTGGTCTGTGGGTTGACTCTGACTGTTCTCACCATTCGTCACTTCTGTCTATCCAAAATCTTTCTTGGTCTACCACTTTGAGCCTTAACTTGAACTGAGCCTGTGGTCTTCCATTTCCTCAATATGTTCCTAACTTTGGAAACAGACCGCTTAAATCTCTGGGACAGCTTTCTGTATCCTTTCTTTAAACCATGATGGTGAACAATCTTTGTCTTCAGGTCATTTGAGAGTTGTTTTGTGACCCCCATGTTGCTACTCTTCAGAGAAAATTAAAGGAGGGGGGAAATTTACAACTGACCCCCTTAAATACTCTTTCTCATTATAGGATTCACCTGTGTATGTAGGTCAGGGGTCACTGAGCTTACCAAGCCAATTTAAGTTCCAATAATTTGTTCTAAAATTTTGGAATCAATAAAATGACAACGGTGCCCAAATTTATGTACCTGCCTGATTTTGTTTGAACAATTATTGCACACTTTCTGTAAATCCAATAAACTTCATTTCACTTCTCAAATATCACTGTGTGTGTCTCCTATATGATATATTTAACTGACATTTTTTGTCGTAACAAACAATGATTTATACAGGAAAATTAACTCTTACCTTAATAACTATTAACAAGGTTGCCCAAATTTTTGCATCCCACTGTATATACATATATAATATTGTGAGCTGGGGGGCTGATCGCACGCCTAGAGATTAGACGCTCCTGGGAAAACCCCTGAAAACATTGACACATTCACATTGCTCCTTGCCTTATTTGCACTCTGTCACGTGATAAACCTCTCGCGCAGTACTCTGCATACTTAAAAGCATATACAGCACTGGTCAGTGGAATTGATTGTTTTTGCTTCTTTCTCTCTCTCTCAGACATTTCCTCATCCTGACTCGTACTCCTTTGAAGAAGATACGTTTGCATACTTTTAATTGAGAGATGGAACTGTCATCTCTGTCTTGTTAAGGAGCACATTTTTAACCTTTAAAAAGAGACACATGTTTGTTTGCAGTGTTTGAATAAAGTCCCTCTCTCTTCAACCTCCACTCTTTCTGTGCAAATCTGTGACTTAAGTGTGACAAGTGGTACCAGGAGTGGTTGCACAGATGGGTGCCGAGGAGTTATTTGAAATCGCTCAGAATGGTCCTCTTCCTTACGATCCGGAGGGTGATCTGATTCCTCATCAGAATATCCCACCTCATAATAATCGGTGGAATGTTCCTCTGCATCCACTTCCTGAAAATTCTAAGAATGTGCTGACGAAGATGGGTCCTTCCGATGACCCAGAGATGATTCTTTTGGCTTTTAAGCAAGTGGCAACTTTGTTGGGATGGGACAAACAACACTGGGCAATTATCATCACCCCTTTTTTGTCTGGGGATGCCTTTCCTTAAGGAATGTGCCTAGCAATAAGCTCGGCGATTGATTTCCTGAAGCAGCAAGTTGTGTTGCGTAAGACAACCTTTTTGGCAAAAGTTTTTGCCCTTATTGATTAGAAACTGAATATGGACGGTCCCATCGGTGCACAAATATAAGATTTGATTCATAAAGTACATTGCTGGTTTGAGCGAGCGAGCGAGTTGTAGAAAAGGTTGTCATGAACATAGTACTGGCTGGGATACCCGCAGTTCTCCGAGATGAGTTTTTTCATCATGATGTTGAATCGTTAACAATTGTGACCAAATACTTAGAAGGTTCTCAGACTGCTTGGAGAAAAAGCAGTGCATTTGGTGCCCCGTATGCTGTGTTACAACCTACGAGAGAGCACCCAGGGCATTGTCGTCGCTTTGACCGAAGAATGGAACATCAACAGGCTTCAGGACCTGACAATCGGATGTTGTCAGGAAGGCCTCTGGGGTACGCAGTTAATGATGAAGTGCCCGTATATGGAGAGGCAGGAGGAGGCCAAGGCCGTGGATGTCGCTGCGGATTTTTCTCAGTGGTGCTGAACGAAGATGTTTCCGGTGTGATCAACCCGGTCATTTGGCGAAGGAATGTCGCCTGTCTCGAGCTCAATCGATGGAAATTGGATTGGCCGAGGTTTGCCGCTCCCGTATTCCCTATTCATCTGAAAAAGAGAAGGCTTATTGATCTTGGTAAAGTTGGGGGGGCCGCGAGATCTCGGCATTATTGGACTCGGGCAGTGACCCTTGTCTTGTCAGATGGGACTGTCTTGATGACAGATGCCTTAGTAACACTGAGACTGTAAAAATATGTTATGTACGTGATGTTAAAGACTATGAGACATTTCTTCTTCCTTTGACTTATAAAGGTCGTCACTTTAAAGTTTGGTCTGCCGTTTTGGACTCATGCCCCTGGCCATTACTGATAGGCAGAAAGAATGTCCTTTTTCCTAGACTAATTACTGAAGGTTGGGCACCAGTCGTCGAGTCCCCTGTCGAGTTAAGGGGAGGGTGGTACAGAAGAAGAAGACCTGGTGGCGTTCGGGGAAAATCTAGAGCCCCAACTAGATATTGAACCCGATCTCTCCAATGAGACTGAGGGAGACATCTTCCCCATCCCCCCAAATTTCCCAGAGTGGCAGGGAGGCCCTTCTACATCTTCTTAGATTGCAAATGCCTCCGAACTCAGAGTGATTTCAGATCATTTAATCGGGGAATTTATAAAACAACTAGTTGTTCCTGAAGTACATAGGGGATTTCTTTTGCAGCTGGCCCACTCTCACTCTCCCTGGGGACTGATAAAACCAGAGATCGGTTATGAAAACAATTTTATTGGCAGAATATGGGAAAAGATGTCGAACAGTTCTGTACTTCATGTCCTGACTGCCAGATCGTCTACGCTTATAGACCTCCTTGGGCTCCCCTTTGTCCTATGCCTATTTTGGAAGTCCCCTTTCATCAGGTGGGATTAGATATTGTAGGCCCTTTGCCAAAGACTAAAAATGGGTATCAGTATATGCTGGTGTTGGTAGACTATGCAACATGATATCCAGAGGTGGCTGCTTTGAAATAGGCCAACTCCTCCACTGTAGCCAAAGCTCTATGCAAGATATTTACTCGTATTGGCATCCCTAGAGTGATTTTTAACTGATCAGGGCACATCTTTTACTTCTCGTGTGATGAAACAATTGTGTGACAGCTTTGCTATTAAGAAATTGAGTACCACTGTTTACAACAACATTTATTTATATAGCACATTTTAATAGAAAAAATGTAGCTCAAAGTGCTTACCATCCACAGGTGAATGGTTTGACTGAACGAGTTAGCAAGACGTTAAAACAGATGATCTGGTGAGTCACAAATAATGATCTCTCATCCTGGGACTCTGTCCTATCTTTTGTTATGTTCGCAGTGTGGGAAAATAAAATCACTACTGAACCCGGTGTTAGGGTACAGATGCGGCCTTTTCGGATCCCGGAAGCGCGCCGAAATATTGTGCAGGAAGATGCTGGCATTAGGTGTAATTCGTGAAAGTAAAAGTGACTGGTGCCGTCCGGTCGTATTAGTCCCAAAGCAGGACAGTTTGGTTCACTTCTGTGTCGATTTCAAGTGCTTGAAAAAGGTCTCTATATTTTGATGCTTATCCAGTGCGACGTGTTGACGAGCTGTTGGAAAAAACAGATCAGGCAACCTATATCTCCACGCTAGATCTCACAAAAGGTTATTGGCAGGTGCCTCTAGAGGCTGACGGTTGTGAGAAAACAGCATTTGCGACTCCTGATGGACTTTATGAATTTTTGGGACTCCCGTTTGGTTTTCATGGGGCACCTCTAGCTTTCCAGCATATGATGGATCAGATCTTGTGTCCTCATTCTGAATATTCCGGGGCATACCTTGATGATGTCATAATTTTCAGCAATGATTGGCATTCGCATTTAGAACGTCTTCAGGCTGTCCTTGAAAGCTTGAGACAGGCTGGCTTGACTGCTATCCCTAAGAAGTGTAAACTGGGTATGTCTGAGACTCATTATTTAGGTTATTCCATGGGCAGGGGTTTACTTTGGCCACAGTTAAGAAAAGTGGAAGAGATGCTTGCTTATCCCCGGCCAAAAACGCAGAAACAGGTATGCGCTTTTCTGGGGCTTGCTGGTTATTACAGAAGATTCATCCCTGACTTTGCAAATAGGGCTGCTCCTCTTTCAGAACTTACTAGATGCAGGAAAAAATGACCTATTTTATGGACAGAAATTTGTGAAAATTCCTTTTGCGATTTAAAAATCGCTTTTGTTGTCTTATTCGGTTTTGCGGAATACTGATTTCTCTAAGGATTTTATCCTACAGACGGACGCAAGTGCATTTGGTGTAGGCGCCGTCCTGTCCCAGGTTTTTGATGGAGAAAAGCACCCTATCACATATTTGAGTAGGAAATAGCTTCCTAGAGAACGCAGTTATTCGACTATTGAGAAAGAATGCTTGGCGATTAAATGGGCTGTAGAAGCACTTCGGTAATACTTATGGGGTCCAAATTTCACATTAGTGACTGATCATGCTCCACTTCAATGGTTATACCGTCAGAAAGATGCAAACTCTCGTCTCATGAGTTTTTGGGCTTACAAACTTACAGTTTTACAGTCAGGCATCGTTCTGGCTCTGAGCACGTTAACACAGACGTATTGTTGTGCCTGTTTGAACCTGGTTTGGAGAGTCCCTTGATTCACGAGAATGTGAATAAAGCTGAGGGAGGGGGTGTGAGCTGGGGATGCTGATCGCACCCCTAGAGATTAGATGCTCCTGGGAAAACCCCTGAAAACGTTGACAGACTACATTCACATTGCAACTTATTTGTGCTCTGTTGCGTGATAAACCTCTTGTGCGATACTCCGCATACTTAAAAGCATGTACAGCACCGGTCAGTTTTGGAATTGATTGTTTTTGCTAACGTGTACTCCTTTGAAGAAGAAGAAGATATGTTTGCATACTTTTAATTGAGAGACAGAACTGTCATCTCTGTCCTGTTAAAGAGCACGTTTTTAAACCTTTAAAAAGAGACTAATGTTTGTTTGCAGTGTTTGAATAAAGTCCCTCTCTCTTCAGCCTCCTCTGTTTCTGTGCAAATCTGTGACTCAAGCGTGACTACATATGCAGGTAGTCCCCAGGTTACGGACATCCAACCTACGACTTACGAATGGGGACGCAGCTGCGACACATGCACGTCAGTAACTGCCTCTCCGTTATCTACGGCCTGGGGACGCTGCAAGCTGGAGGGGGGCAATTTCGGTACCCGCGCAGTGTAGTGTCCCTCGGGCGGCTCCCAGCGACAAGCAGTTTCACTGCCTGCCCACCACACACGGCTGCTCCGTTCGTTCTTGGTGGGTGGCTGGTAATGCTGCAAGTGGTGACCCAATTGTGGCTAAATAGAGGCTATTAAGGGTGAACGGGGCGGCAGGGGTTAGCATTGTAGTGTGCCTCGGATGGGGCTGCCTGTTGAATGAGGGCGGTGGTGGGCGATTCACTACCCGCCTTTGGCCACACCATATTCATTCTCGGTGGGCGGATACTGCAGGCAGCATACTGTAGTGGAGGTGACTGTGAGGTGGGCTGGTGATGAACTGCCCCTCGCCGCCACCATTCATTCTCAATAGGAAGCCTCCTTGTACTGTTATGTACATAGCAGGAAGTTGTCTCTTGTCAGTACATCAGACGTATTGACGACGGGTGCCTTCCTGCTGTGATACCGTGTACAATGCTGTGCAGAAGAGCTCATCTTAACCTTTTGTCTTCATCCTTCAAGAATGTCTCTGAAACACAAATCTGATGCAAGTGCTGGTGATATAGTAAAGAAGAGAAAAACCATTACCATTGAAAATAAAGTAGAAATAATAAGATCAGAGAGAGGTGAAACTCCATCATTCATTGGCTGAGCACTTGGTTACAGTCTGTCAACAATAGCATTTATTAAAATAATGTACCTGTTCCAACTTACATACAAATTCAGCTTAAGTATAAACCTACAGTCCCTATGTCATATGTAACCCGGAGACTGCCTGTATTGGTTTTATTAAAAATTGTAGAGGAAACAAAATTTTTCATGAAATTTGTTGGCAGGTGAAATAGTTGAGAAATAAAGATGCATGCTTCAAGAATGCAATGATTTTACCATTCAGCTGTCTGTTGCAGTAATTTTGGTTTGTAGTGTCACATATTTGAGTGAGTTAAAATGATGGCAAGCATCTTAGCTCTTTAATAAAGTGGCATATGTAATCCTGATACAGAAACAAAAGCTTAACATTCATCCTCTGATTATTATGAATATGGCTACAGTTGTCCATTTAATCCTTCTAACTTGTTCTAACCAATTTATCCAGTTCAGGGTCAATGACGCTGAGAAACTTTTCCATGCTTTTATCACATCCCTCATCGATTATTGTAATTCCCTACTGGCAGGTGCCACTTCTAATCTTAAATCACAGCTCCAGCTTATTCAAAACTCGGCTGCAAGAGTCCTTACTCGAACCAGCAACAGTGAGCACATCACATCCATCCTGCTTCGCCTTCACTGGCTCCCTGTTTCTTACGGAATTGAATATAAAATTCTGCTAATAACCTACAAAGCCTTAAACGACCTTTAATGTGCCTGTCCTCCCACTAAGGTCCTCTGATTCTGGCAATCGTGTTGTACCCCACACTAATCTACACTCCATGGGTGACTGGGCTTTCAGCTGTATAGCGCCCAGACTCTGGAATGATCTACCGAAATGAATTAGATCAGCTGACTTCATGAATTCTTTTAAAAAAAAACAACTCAAAACTCATCTGTTCAGGAAGGCTTTTAGCTCTTCCTGACTTTTATTACCTTTCTTTCAGTTTCCCTCTATGTCAAGATGCTCATGCAACCTGTGTGTGTGTGCTAGACCATGAATTATGTTGTCTGTTAGACTTTTTTCTCTGAATTTACTATCTTACTCTTCTTTATTTATCTGGTTTTAGTACAATGCTATATACTGTATACCCTGCCGTTCTTTCTTAAACTCTGTGAGCATAGGAAAGGCGCTGTATACATAAAAAAATGTAAATGTAATGACTATCCCAGCAGCACTGAACACAGGACAGGACCTATCTTTGGACACTTCACTGCCTCTGCAGACATCCCTACATCCATCTACATTAATGTAAAAATGAGCTGTTGGCAAATATTAATTCCAAAATAAACTTTAATTAGTGTTTACAAGTTTCCACACTGACTAGACATGCATTAAAGCTTGAGGAAAATCTCAACAATGATGAGAATTACAATATGTTAACAGCAGCACAAAATCACAATGAAGTGCTACTGAGCAGCATACATATTTGCTGAAAAAATCTGTAAATATTTTGACCATTAAGTGGTGCCACCAAGCCCTAGACACATCTCCACAGATAGTACATGGGTTCAAAACAAGTATTTTTTTTATTGAACAGTGTTCCTTTTAACAAGCTTCTTTTTACAGAGCACAATACTTATTTTTTTCTCTTGCTCTTTCCCTCCTCCACTCCTCCCAGGCAAGTGTTTTGCATCTCCTCTCCTGACTTTGACTTTCTGTGTGAAGTGGAGAGCTTCATTTTAAACTCCACCCCAAAAGTACTTTCGGTGCCAAATGCTTGTCTCCAGAGAGCACTTTCAGGTCAGGTGGAACCCAAGCTTTCAGTTACTGACTTCTCATCCTGGTGGCCCACATGGAACCCAGCAGGTCAGTTTTATGGGACCACAACCCTAACCCTGCAGGTATCCATACCGAGGTTAGCCATAAGGGATGCTACCATACAGTGTATGGGGGAATGACCAGCATATGCAACACAGTTTCCCATTGTCTCATACATGTGGTCTCCCAACAGGGAACAAGTCCATTACTTATCCTGGTCGAGATACTCCATCTATTTTGTCCGTCTTGCAGAGTGGCATCCCAGCAGGGTATGTGATTCCCAGCCATGGCTCCTGTTGCACTTTCCTTCTGCGCCATTCATTCAGTTGGCCTCCTGGCTAGGTAAGAGAAGGGAGTCTGTCTTGGCTGTAATGCTAAACCATCCATTACAATACAAAATTTTTAGCGTTCATTGCGTTTTTTAGGCCAGAATAATTTTTATTACTGTATCAGCTAAAATGCAACTAACTTAGTGAAAGCACATACAACTAGGGATGTCACTGCACCAGAATTTTAGTATTTAATACCAGTACATGAAATTTTACAGTAGTTAATATTTTTCGATACTATGGCAAAAACGAGTGCTATTCAACCGCTTTTTTATTAAAAGTACCTCCATTATCAAAGTTAACATTGTTCCTTTTTCTGTAAAAGAATATCAGATATATAAATACTAATGCATTTACTTATTTAGCTGATGCCTTTATCCAAGGTGGCTTAAAACATTTGAGATGCAACCAGTTCCATTAATTTTGTTTTTCCAAGACCTCCTTGTGGTCACAGTTTCCGTAGCAGGATTTAAACGAAGAACCTCCAGAATTGATGTTCAAAGCTTTAACCACTACACCACACTATTTGTCAAAAACTACACATCATCACACTGCCATAGTAATAACAGCAGCTTTAAAATACTGGTATACCTATCAAGATGTTACCCCACTATCATTTAAGTATCCTAGTATTGGTATTCATAAATATCCAATTATAATGCAGGACTTGAATTTTAATGATTGATGGACATGGGGATATCCCCCTATTGTAATAACAAATGGGTGAAATTTTATAATCTTGAGGGAATTTCGGCATAGTTTTTGAAAGAATGAGAACAACGTGGACTACCTTATTTCCATGTGCACATTACAAATTTACCCTCCGTCATTTTCTTTCCTGTAACTGAAGAATACTGCTTACTAAACGAAAAAATTCCAACATTGTAATCTGTACTGTTGAATTATTGAATTCCAAGATAATTCAGGATATTTAAATTAAAATATTGTGAATTAAACTCTTTAAATAACGGCATGCTTTTAATATGTGGTTTACCAGAGAATCCCTCTGTTAGGTTTGTAACATTTGCTGTTGTAAAATTTATATTTATATAATTAGCTGATTAAAACCAAACTAAAGAATAACGAATGGGTCAAATTTATTACATTTTCAAAGGTTGCAAAATCCTGCAGCTTTTGTTTTTCAAATTTGACCCTTCTTTTATTATTAAAATCCATTGGTGCTAAGGTTTCATAAAACACTCTTGGCTGTGCTGTTTTCAAAGTATCTTGTATGACTGATCAGACTTTGTTAGTGCTTAACCTGTGTACTAGTCCAGAAGTGAATATTAACTGCACCTGCAATTTAACTGGTAGACTGCAACACAATATTCAGTGTACAGTACCTTTAAAATATTTGACGTGAGTGCTTTCAGTACGTTTTCCACATTTTGGGAATTTTATTAAAAGACATTAGTTTGACTTCAAAAACTTAAATGAATGGTACAAATTTAACATTTGCATATCTGTATTTAACAATGAAGTATGTTATTTTGCCCATCCTGCTAGCTGGCATAATCACAGTGCTTAATGCTACGAAGTGCTAAGTAAATTTTATTTTGGTGTGAACAATTGGAGCAGCTCATTTCATTGCCAGTTTGGACGGGCCAAAGAGCCACTTGTCCTGAAACTTTCTTTTTTACCTTCTACAGCTGTTCACATTTCCAGCGCCCATAGTTCCATAAGCAAGACAGTGAATGGTGCTTGCAACTTTTGCCTCACGACCCCAAACTGTACAAAACTGTTTAGAAAATGAATGTATGCTTAAAAGCAAATCCATGGATGGGTTTAGTGTAATCGGAGAATGAATGCAAAGCCTCTGTATCTTTTGTAGGGCCTGTGTAGAATACATTTTTAAAATTCTTGACACTATCATTTTGTCTCCTCTTACATCATCGATTAAACCTCCCATCAGGTCAGTCACATCATTGGTCTCACAAAGCACTAACCCATAATCAGATTAAAGGGGTAATAATGAAAGCCTGTGTTCTGGCTTGTTAAAAATAATAAGCACAATTAAGTCACACACTGAAATTCTCCCGTCTCTAGACGTGACTTTTTTTCTTTTTGACATGTATTATCACCGTGAGCTATTTTATATGTAGTTCTTTTTCACATTTTTCAACATTATCACTTTGTCTTCTGGACCAATTTGTCTACTTGCAGTCATCATTGAAGAGTCTGCTGCCAACTGTTGTTCGATACTACCGATACTGGAAGAAAAAAAAGAGAGACCCATTTTGTTTTTGCACATTATTAACTGGTGCCTAATGTATTAGTTCTTTTCACATCCCTACATACATTTAAATGATTTTATCTTTCTACCCCTTGATATCAACAGCATTCTTGAAAGTGTTAAGCTATACCTTAACACTAGATAAAAGACTTGCAGATATCCACTCTTTGGTCAAATGTGATTTTAGGTTATATTTGTGTTGTTATTGTAAGGGAGAGAGCATTGTGCATGGAAACTCCATTTATTTAGAAAATGCTTTTGCATAAATATTGCATTATTAAAACATTGATTAATAAAGATAATAACTGTCCAACTAAATTATAGGAAAAATAGTTGTTAGAACCTTTAAAATTGTTGAAATACTGTAACCTACCAATATTATTAGAATTGTGAAAAAGAATTAAGATTCTACAACTCAAATAGTGTATAGAGCAAATGTAGATCAAAACATGTACCAATTTGAATGAATACATTAAAATTGTCATTTCTTAATTGTTCAAATGTAAATAACATATTTAATAATAGTTATTTGGTAAGAATATTTTGAAAGTGGATAGTTTTTGCATTTGCTTTTATAGTGCAAAATATAAATTACTTAATTTTATGTACAAAATCCTGAATAATGAGTTCACTGGTAGTGGCATCATATTGTCATTTATTTGCTTTTATCAAAAAAGCTCTTTTGTTTATTATAGAGTGTGGTAATGTAACTAAGTTAATTTTAGAAGTTCCCTAACTCTGCTTATGACACACATAAATCATGACTAGCAATTGTCTTTTTGTTTTCATAAGGTTTAATAATCCTGCACCATTATAGCTGAGACCAAAATAGGATGCTCTCATACTTTTACATAGTTACTAACGTGAACTTAGTTTATTGATCTTAATTTAGCCTTGTTAACCCAGTAAATGTAATGGGGAAGCCATTGCCTTTATGAGAATTAGTAGAAATAACATCTCAAAAAAAAAAAAATCAGACTATAGTACTTTTATGTGGTGAAGCAAATATGACCATATCACAGTCTTTCACGATAATAGCAGTTTTGTTGTGCAAACGGTCTTGTTTACCATTAGTGGTAATTGCTGCTGATGATCATTCTGCCATGCTCAAAGGTTCTTTTGGATTGAGGATTTTTACACGTACTTTGCTTATTTTCAGAAAACACATTTTTATGCTTTGCAGTCCAACAGTTTGGATTTCTCAGTTTTGAAACAGATTACTCATGAAAAGCAGACTTTAAAATTGGTCTATTCCATCAGAGTGGAGCCATGTGTTTCACATGTGTAGATTCAATTGCAAGGGTAGACTTTACTATAAAATGTAGCAAGAAAGCATGTCCTAAGTCTAATCACCTGTCATCTTTCCTTGTGCTTGTAAAAAGGTCAGAATTAAAAATAATTATTCTTTATATTTATCAAGCGCTTTTCTTGGGGGGAGACATTTCACCCTTCACTAATATGTAGCTTCCGACAGGATAATGCAACAGCAGCCATTTTTTGTGCCAGTACGTTCACCACACATTAGCTGTTAGGTGGTAAAGTGGTGTGAGAGGAAGCCAATTAGAGCCGGGGGATGATTAAGGCTTCGGTGGGCAATTTAGCCTGGACATCAGGATACACTGTACTATTTATGAGGGATGCCCATGGATCTTTTGTGACCTCAGTTTTATATCTCATCCAAAGGATAGCTCCATTTTTACAGCCTAGTGTCCCTATCACTGCATTGAGGCATTGGGATCTCCATTCAGACTACATGCTCAGTGCATCCTGCTGGCCTTACCAACACCTCTTCCAACTGAAACCCACGTTTTTCCTAGACAATCTCCCATCCAAGTACTGGCCACGCCCAAACTTGCTTAACTTCAGGTGAATAACCTGTTCTGTTAGTCCCTGCACTTGCCAGATTAATTTCCCCCCTTTCATAGGATGCATTGTTGATCTTTCTTTCTTCTTCTTTCGGCTGCTCCCGTTAGGGGTTGCCACAGCGGATCATCTTCTTCCATATCTTTCTGTCCTCTGCATCTTTTTCTGTCACACCCATCACCTGCATGTGCTTTCTCACCATATCCAGAAACCTTCTATTAGGCCTTCCTCTTTTCCTCTTCCCTGGCAGCTCTATCCTTGGCATCCTTTTCCCAATATACCCAACATCTCTCCTCTGCACATGTCCAAACCAATGCAATCTCGCCTCTCTGACTTCGTTTCCCAACCATCTAACTTGAGCATTGTTGATGTTGGTGGATATTCTTCATCTTGTGCAGTTTATTCTGCATACTGCAGAGTTCAAAAATCCTCCAACCCCCTCCCCATGGTTTGGTTGAAAAACCTCTTGCAAATGTTTTGTCAAAAAAGAAAAATTGAAGTTCATTTCTAACGAAAGTGAGGTATATGATCAGGTATGCCTTTGCCAAATGGAGTTTCTATGTTTTGTTAGGCTGAAGTATAACTTCTGTATGGATGAGTCCATAGAGTATAGATCTGTCACCATTTTTTAAAAACTATTTTATCTGTGTGTAAATTATATATATATATATATATATATATATATATATATATATATATATATATATATATATATATATATATATATATATATATATATATATATATATATATATATATATTTATATATATATAATACACACTGTATGCTTGGCATTTGGCTGCAAATGGGCACATCGAATCCTCCTTACTTCTGTTGGCAGATTTTTTTTTTCTGTTGGAGATTTTTTTTCTTATTACCTTTAACATTTATTTTACTGCTTCTTCAATCCTGATTTTATTCTTTACATCATTGTTCCCCAGTACCAATGTCTTGCCCTTGCGTGCAATTTTGTAGCATGCATCTTGGACCAATATTGACAAACGCTCTTTAGATGCAAGGTCTATGGCACAATAGGTTTATAAATTAAATTAAACTTTGGATTCTCCCATCCATAGCATTTTAATGCTGCTTTTAGTTTTCAGGTCTTGCAGAAGCCAACATTGTTTTATGCATATACTAAGTAAAACATTTAATGGTCGTTTTTTGGCTTGTACACTTTTCGAGAACTTTGCCCCCTTTATCTTTTCCTTAACTATTTTTTAATGCAGCCTAAAAGACAAGATGTCCGTTCCAACTTCTACTATATTATGGTGACTCTCCCAACTCCTAACTCTCTTATTACCCCTTATATAGTACTAATTCTGTGTTCCCAAAAATGAATTATGAGTTGACTAAATGTCAGTGGCTTCAAATATTGTATTTAATGTTCAGTTAGTCATGTTGTATTGCTCTTATTTTTTTGTTTCATGCTGTTTAAGATTGAAATGATCAAGCCTCAATATAAAGGGGCTATGCTGTTGTTCTGATATTCTGTATGTGAGTAAATTTTTAGCTCCTGTATGCTAAAATATATCAATTACAGGTTTTGACAATTACTTGTTTATACTTTTTGTTTCAACAAGGGTACAGAAAAGCACAGAAATCAAGTACCATGCAATCATTACATTTCTAATATATGATTCTAATATTGAATTTCTAATACTGTATATGATTCTTATATTGTAAAAAACTCACCTTTTGTTGATTCACTCACTTGTAGTCTGCATGTACATGGGCCAGACTCCTTCATACCCTACAGTTAAGAAATGGGCTGAAAAATTCCATTGTGGCATGACATCCTTCGAAGATAACCCAAAGTCTGAGTGGCCTTTGGCATCAATGATAGAAGATCTTGCTATTTTGCAGAACATTGTAATTTTTGTTGAATGGATAATCAAATAATGGGGCATAAGATAGCAGACACTATTGTCAGCTCATGAAATGATGTATCACCATTCCCAATGTTCCAAGCAGAAATTTAAGCTGATGAATGCAACTGGAAGACTTTCAAAAGGTGTTTTATAGTTAGTGATAAAACTCTGATACATCACTATGACTCATGGTACTTACAATATTTAAACAAATGGAAGGAAGCATGATTACTGTAGCACAGCAAAGAACTTATTTGTCGAACAGAGTGCCAGAAAGATGATATACACAATTTATTTGGTTGCATGCCTCCAAAAGGCCCATATAGCTGAAAGTGGGAATTTCAACAGGTGCTTTCCTCTCCTTTTTTCAGACCTGACTTGTATGATTCCAGCTTTTGTTCCCCAATCTGAAGGGATGCTTCAGTGGGACTTGCTGTGCTAATGATAGAGACATCAAGACATCTGTGGGAGAATAGTTGCACAAGAAAGTCAAAATTTTTTTAAAATTTTTAATTTTATTTAAAATTTTTTAATTTTATTAGTTCATGTAAAATTTTGCTCAGACATTATACAAAAAATTAAAGCTTATTTGGATTTGCTAATGTTGAATATCTGTCTTCCTTGGAATGAAGTTTTATTACACAATAGTACTATACTGTATTCTTCAATTCCTTCTTGAAAATCTGATTCTAAAGGAGAGATTGTTCATGAAACTCCCAGATCAAGTTACCCAGCAACATTGGCCTTTATGTACAAATTTACTTGGACCACGATCCATTCCTAGAATTTCAGAGTCCCCTATAATCTCTCATGGAAATTTTAAAAGAAAGAATGATACTCTCTTTTATTGATAGAAAATCGAGTGGTGAGCAAGAGTAAATTCTAATATATTCCATTCATAGTGTGTCTTTCAGTTAGAATTTAGTCTTTGCTTTATGCTTTAATATTTGCATTTGCCTCGTATTTCTCGGATTTTTCTTCAGTTGATCTACTCCATTATAACCAAGTGAAAACTGTGGACAGAGAGGACATCATGCTGTGAGCCTTGTGCAATTTCATTTTTAGGTCAGCAGGTAGTTCTGTTTTAAGTACTGTGTTAGTTTTAAGTTTTGAATAAAATCACGCTAAAATTATACTACTAAATTATCGGAGCAGTGCTAATTGTTTGTAGCCAGGGTCATGGCTTTCATTTCAGTCGGTTAATGCTGCACTGTCCTGCACATTTGGATTTTTAGGTAGAAAAACCTGTTTTATGCCGCTGGTTATTTTTATGTTCAAATCTCAAGGGTGTTTGTGGGCTTTTTTATTTCAGTGTTATTACAAAATTAAAATTCAGCTATTCTTTCAATAGCCATGTTGTTTCCTTTTTTATTCAGGAGCACTGTTTTCATTGCTTGTGATTTTTCGTATCTCAAAGATGTGTTACATTCATTTAGCAGTTATTTTACAACACCTGATGGTATTTCTTAAGTAAATAATCGCATAATCAATAATGGTTTAGTTTGGTATTGTTGCCTCACTTGTGAGTTCCTTTGTTCCAACTCAACAATAGCTCACAAAAATGTATTATATCTAAAAAAAAAAAAAACTACCAGGTATAGTATATGGCAAAATGCACATTAGGTTGGTAAAGGGTGTCAGAAATTGGCATAAAGCTTTTTTTTTTTAAATTAAGAATATGACTCTCGCGAATTGGTCAGGCATTTTCCTGTAAAATATAAAATTAACAAGCTGATTGATAGGTCCTGGTCATGTTATATGCAGATATATAAATCATGTCACCTACCATTTGATAATAATGTCTAGTTTTCAGTGTTGTCTTTGTCATCTGTCTGCAAATTAGGTGGTAATCATTTCTAAAGTCCAATTAATATTTTTTTGCTTAAGATGACCGGACAGCAGTCCATATCCTTATTGAGAGTTATTGATGGAGGCCCAACTCTGTGCTTTGTCAATTTATTTGTCCTTTTATCATTCTTTTCATATAATTGGCATTTACATATGTTATTCTTGGTCTGCTGTAGTACACACCTTTCAGGCTTACTGAGGTTACCATGATTTGGGCTTGCCCAGTCATCACCCTTTTATGGTATCCTCAATGTACATTTCTCTAGTGCAGCTGATGAACATAATAAACCTAAAAACCTAATTATTTGCATACATTGTCAGATCAATCTCTCAGTCAGTTTTTTTTTAATTGGCCACTGGTTCTGTGTGGAGTTATTGATGATGTAATTGAATTTATATTTAAGAATTACAATTTACATTTTTTTCCCTATGAATTAGTTCAGAAATAAGTGAAGGAGAATGGTCTGCCTCATGGTCATCAGATTCTGCAGCTGACAAAGAACATTCATCTATTGATGAAAGCTGGGAGACTCTTCCAGGTTTAGATGAGCCAGAACACAACGTGCAGAGTGATAACATCAGCTTGGATGATGTACCAGACATTAACTCTCATTCTGAGTAAGTACATATTACAATTTAAGCATGTCCAATGGAAGGTAAATTACCAGCAACCCTAATTATGCTGAGATGTATTATTTATTTAATTATATATTTTTAATGTATTGCAGATTATTACCCTCTTCTTATTTGACCAAACTAAAAGTTGAAATGTATAACTACAGGTGAAAACACAAAATTTGTGACACCTAATAAGAAAGGCCCATGACTCAGTTCATCCCATTTAATATTTTTTTTATTATAAAGTTACTATGAAAATTGATTTCAAATATGTTAATATTAAAACAGAAAATAAGGTTAATAACAAAACGCTTGCTACATCGTCCAAATGTAGTGCAGTTTAACTCTTTGAATCCTGTAAATATTTAAGTACATATATAACAAGGTGATGTATCTGATCATTTTTAAAACTCATTTTACTCTGATATGGTGACTGTCATCTTGTGGCTCACTTGAATAGTTTGATACACGTGACATAACAATAACCATATTATCCAGTAATGTTTTGCATCTATTTAGTATCTTCATTACTTTGTCAAAGTTAATGTTAATAGTGCTGTTAGGTTTTTCTTTTTCAGCTGTCAACTCTTTTCTTGGCTATGGGTTTTGTTAATGCAGTCTCTGTAAGTCTGACTTTGCCTGTCAGACTACTCTTGGATCTTAACTAAAAACAATAATATTTGGAAAGCCTCTCTTCCTCTCAAACTTCACGGCTCTTTCTCTCCTTTATTAGAGCATTATATGGCCATTATTTTAACTCCAGCCTTATAGTAAACCATATGAGAGTGATGACCACCACAGAACCAAAAGATAAAGTTTAGAGAATAAGCATTTTAACTGCCACATCATATAACAGAAGTGAGTTCTCAGTTTTTGGTTTTTGGATATAACCGACTGTGGTTGTTGAGCCTTTTGCGTAGTTTGACCTGATTTGGGTGTGCTGGGGTACTTTTAAGGTTTTATTCAATATCAAGGCCATGTACATCATTATAGATATACAGTAGATAACTATTTGACCATTTTTACATATACATTATTAATCAGGTAATTTAAATAATTGTGCACTTTGCGGGTGAAGCATTTCAAAGCATAACATTTTCAATGCAGCTTGATACAGGAAATGTCCATTGTAACACACTGCAGCACAGCATGTCCTGTTAATAGGAAACGGTTCAATAACTCCATTACAGTAAATACATTACAGATTTCCAGTTAACAAGTGGCATATTAACAGTATGAATAACAGAAAGGTTCCTATATGTTTTGGATTTTTTTAATAAAACTCACAAAAAGCACAGGAGACCAAAGTCAAAACATTTTTTTTTTTTTAGCTGAAAGTAAATTATCAGCAGCACTGACTCAAAGTACAAAACAAAGAAAGTCAAAAGGAAAACGATAAACCCTGATACACTGTACAATTATAAGCTTTGCTTTTCTCACATCTTATTCCTTCTTCACACTAGCCTTGCCTTTCTATTATGTACCAGCTGAGCCTTTGCTCTAACTCTATGCTTACTAGATGTGTATCCTGAAGGAGCCTTTCAGCCTCCTCAAGGGACAATGTTTAGCATTATTCCTTGCAGGGTTACAGTCCTGAGCCCCTGAAAACATGGTAGGGGACCACACATATTGGAGCTAGTACACAGATTAGAAAATTAGGCATCATTGTGGAAAAGAGTTAAAAATAAATACACTTAATTACATGGCAGAATAAGTGAAATAGACAACACATAGTGAAGGAACAGAAGTTTCTCATTTACAGGGAATAGGGATTTAATGAATCTGAATCATTTTTTTGTACTTTGATGCTGAAGTTCTAGAATGTTATTGTAAACTGAAAGCTGAATTTTGTTTGGAATTATTGTTTTGTTGTAATATTTATTATATTAAACAATATTTACTAGTAGTTGTATAGATTTTCTTTTCCTAATGAATGCCTATGTTAAATACTCCTTGTTTACCAACGTTGTTTTTTTTACTTAATGACAGAAAGAAACATTCAGCAAAACTTCACAGATGTCAGAATGAATCAGCACTGCAGTCAGTGTGTGAAAGTCTTGAATAAGTGCACTTCATGCAGCATTTTCTCATTTAGTCTCTATAGTGGCATTTAATCATTACTTACTTCTTTGTTCGTCTGGTACTCTTTAGCTCTTTTCTTTAACATAATTTGAAAGAAAAAGAAAAAAACATCAATTACTTAGTTTCATTAAAAGTGTAATTTTAACAGTTTTGCTTTTAGCTAATAAACTATATACTTAGTTGGATTTTTTTTTTATGTAAATAAAGGAAATGTTACTTTTAAGTAAATGCCAGTATTCTATGGTGTCATGCATTAGATATGCAAATTGTGTTTCTTTGCCTTTGAAATGAAAAATATAGTAGTATATTAGTGATTGTTATTAGTAAAAAGTTGTAAGTAATTAACTTTAATGACTGAGGATTATTTAAGTTTAAATTAAAGTTTTTGCCTCTCTGGGTATAAATTAAAAATGCATAAATATTTTTATGAACCTTTGCTTGTATAATTGGGACAAAATGGTTATTTGTTTGGCTTATTCAGCTTTATTAGGTCACTTGTCCGGTCGTAGATTGTTATTATCAAATAAAATTTTAGCCCTCGTTCAGCAATTTGAGATTTTTCCACATTTTCTGTACCCCAAAATGTGAAAGGTTCTCAGACAAAAATATGTTAAGCCTTATAGTGTTTGCCTAAGTTTGGGTACTCATATGTTGATCAGAGCATTGTACTAGTACCAATGTATAGCAAGACCTGTAATAGGTAAAGCAAACATCTAGCTTTATATGCTATTTGGTTTGTAATCATTTTTAAAATACTTTATTCCATTGTGAATTTTATTTGGATATTTTATAATGCACATTAATGAATACCTTATTTATTAATGTACATTTAGGCATATAAAAATGACACTAAGAGTAGAATTTTATAGATAGTTTAAGCCTATTTAAATTGGAGACTTTATTGAGTAGGTAAATATCATGTACATTTTCTAATGTATTTATTTGTCAGAGAGCCAGCATTGCTAGAAGAAGGAGAAATCCCATGGCTGACTTATCGTGAGGAAACTGATAGCAGCAGTGATGAAGACGTAGGAGGAATGAGCCAGTTTGTTCACCCAGGACTGTTTATGTTAGATGGAAACAACAATTTTGAAGATGATTCTAGTATGAGTGAAGATTTTGATGCTGAATGGAGGTATACCATATTCATTTCACTAATCTGCATTTTTTTTTCTTTCAAAGTTTTTGTTTTTGCAGGTTGTTCACAGTATCCCATTATTATGAATTAAACCTAACCTTACAATAATCAAATAACTGAACAAATATTATATTTTTATAACTGATGCAATGTATAAGAGTGGTAATCAAAATGTTATGAGCCTGAATCTGAAAGAAGTGCTGATATTTAAATGGGTAAAGATTAAATTCATATGTATTTATGTGAATCACAGTTTTGTAGCATTTGTGGTTTATTGATTGTGTGTGTGTGTGCGTGTGCATATAGATAGATAGATAGATAGATATATAGAGAGAGAGAGAGAGAGAGAGAGAGAGAGAGAGAGAGAGAGAGAGAGAGAGAGAGAGAGGTGTGAAAAACTATTTGCCCCCTTCCTGATTTCTTATTCTTTTGCATGTTTGTCACACAAAATGTTTCTGAATATCAAACACATTTAACCATTAGTCAAATATAACACAAGTAAACACAAAATCAGTTTTTAAATGATGGTTTTTATTATTTAGGGAGAAAAAATCCAAACCTACATGGCCCTGTGTGAAAAAGTAATTGCCCCCTGAACCTAATAACTGGTTGGGCCACCCTTAGCAGCAATAACTGCAATCATGCGTTTGCAATAACTTGCAATGAGTCTTTTACAGCGCTCTGGAGGAATTTTGGCCCACTCATCTTTGCAGAATTGTTGTAATTCAGCTTTATTTGAGGGTTTTCTAGCATGAACCGCCTTTTTAAGGTCATGCCATAGCATCTCAATTGGATTCAGGTCAGGACTTTGACTAGGCCACTCCAAAGTCGTCTTTTTGTTTTTCTTCAGCCATTCAGAGGTGGATTTGCTGGTGTGTTTTGGGTCATTGTCCTGTTGCAGCACCCAAGATCGCTTCAGCTTGAGTTGACGAACAGATGGCTAGACATTCTCCTTTAGGATTTTTTGGTAGACAGTAGAATTCCTGGTTCCATCTATCACAGCAAGCCTTCCAGGTCCTGAAGCAGCAAAACAACCCCAGACCATCACACTACCACCACCATATTTTACTGTTGGTATGATGATCTTTTTCTGAAATGCTGTGTTCCTTTTACGCCAGATGTAACGAGACATTTGCCTTCCAAAAAGTTCAACTTTTGTCTCATCAGTCCACAAGGTATTTTCCCAAAAGTCTTGGCAATCATTGAGATGTGTCTTAGCAAAATTGAGACGAGCCCTAATGTTCTTTTTGCTTAACAGTGGTTTGCGTCTTGGAAATCTGCCATACAGGCCGTTTTTGCCCAGTCTCTTTCTTATGGTGGAGTCGTGAACACTGACCTTAATTGAGGCAAGTGAGGCCTGCAGTTCTTTAGACGTTGTCCTGGGGTCTTTGTGACCTCTCGGATAAGTCGCTCTGCGCCTTGGGGTAATTTTGGTCGGCCGGCCACTCCTGGCAAGGTTCATCACTGTTCCATGTTTTTGCCATTTGTGGATAATGGCTCTCACTGTGGTTCGCTGGAGTCCCAAAGCTTTAGAAATGGCTTTATAACCTTTACCAGACTGATAGATCTCAATTACTTCTGTTCTCATTTGTTCCTGAATTTCTTTGGATCTTGGCATGATGCCTAGCTTTTGAGGTGCTTTTGGTCTACTTCCCTGTGTCAGGCAGCTCCTATTTAAGTGATTTCTTGATTGAAACAGGTGTGGCAGTAATCAGGCCTGGGGTGGCTATGGAAATTGAACTCAGGTGTGATACACCACAGTTAGGTTATTTTTTAACAAGGGGGCAATTACTTTTTTACACAGAGCCATGTAGGTTTGGATTTTTTTTTCTCCCTAAATAATAAAAACCATCATTTAAAAACTGCATTTTGTGTTTACTTGTGTTATATTTGACTAATGGTTAAATGTGTTTGATGATCAGAAACATTTTGTGTGACAAACATGCAAAAAAATAAGAAATCAGGAAGAGGGCAAATAGTTTTTCACACCACTGTATAATATAATGTATACACACACATATCGATATTGGTTGGGAAAACTGCAAAGTCAACTATTATGCTGTCATTGAACCTCTTAACACTAAATGCAAATGTGCCTTTGGGGGTTTATTCTCATCTAGTCAGCATGTATCAGTATCTGTCCTTTTCACATGCCACAGTGAAGTCCCACATCTTGGTGGAACATCTTTTGAAGATCTAGGTCTAGCCCAGCTTTGACATAACAGACAAAACTCTTTCCACCATGCATCCAGTCATTGCATTATTGAAGAGTGATGGGAAATGAGATAGCAGACAGTATATGAATTAGTTGTGGATCCACAAAATTAATTCTTCATGAACAATTAAGGCAGTAAAGAGATTAGTTATAAGTTAGCTGTATTTATTCACTCTGAGCAGTTAAACATAAGTAAAGTCTGGGCACAGACGTGTAAGCCACGTTTCATATCTGGGGATGAAATTTGATACATCACTGTGACCCAGAGTCCAAGTAAGAGATGAAGCAGCAAAAACATACTGATTCACCAACACCAAAAAAAATTCAGAATCCAGTCATGTAAAAACTTTTTATGAAGCTAAGATTGTAGTACATATTGATTGTATTGATTACACTGACACAAAGCCAGTTAATATTACACTAATTTGTTTTTTTGTTTGTGCTGCTGTTCTTGGAGAGCAGCAAGTAAGTGTTTTTTCTTGTCCTTGCATGGACATTAAAGGCTGTTTTGGAAAACTGAATTTCAAGTGGTGCCACACCCACTCTATTTCCAGACCTTTCTCCTTGTGATTATCACCCTTTCCTAATCTGAAGGACTATCTCCTTCAGATTTTATGAATGATGAAGACAAAACTTCTATTTAGGATAATCAGGAAACATTTGAAACATTATAAAACACAGTATTTATAGGGATTATGCTGAAAGGTAAAAAAATTGTTTCTCTTAAGTTTTAAGTTCTCTTAACTTTTTGAACACGCTTTTGTACTTAAGAAGCAGTGAAATTTGGTCACTTTCATAAGCAATATTAGCATTTTAGTATAACAGTAGAAAAGAAGTATATCTGTTGTATTTACATCATGTCTTGTGTCATTCTTAAAATGTGGGCTGACTGCATTCCTTGCTGTCCCATAATAAATTCAGACAAGCTGTCCAGCCCAGGAACTTCATTGGTTTAAGATCTTTGACCAATGTTTAGATACGGTTTTCACAACTTGACTGTTTATACTGGATTTGTGGTTGGTACCAGTGTTTAACTGAATGAATGGTGGGAGGTAACAGTTTTCTGTCTGTCTTGGCACTTGGCAGCTTTGTTCAAATTTGCCATTCTGTAGTAAGAGTATCGTCGGTATGCTGACCTGGGCATTGACAAGCTTGATTGTTTGGCGGCCACAGCAGGAAAGTATCTTATTTTTTTTTATTCTTTGTTTGTCTTGATTTAATCAAGCTACCATGACCCTCATCAGAAGAAAGCATTTTTGGACTGGTTGTTTTATGACAATTGGCTATGATCTTTGGCTTTTCTTTTGGTAGTCTGTGGCTTCCATGTTTTTCACAGTTTATGTTTTGTATGTATGCAGTAATTTTTAAATTGTACAAATGTGTTGTGTATTATGAGGTTTCCAAAAGGCACCATCAGGACTACATGCTTTATCAATAGCCACTGCTAAAATAGTGATAACATATTTTTTATTAGTTTCAACGGTGTTGTACAGTTGGGTCACAATGGGATTGTTTGCTCCTTGCAAACCCTGTCCATGTTGTAAATCAGCTTATACTTGTTGCTTAGTAGAGCAGCTTTCTTTAACAAAGGTATTTAAAAATAAGTAAATCCTTGCATTATAGTAACATGTGCTGCAAATGTTTCCCAATGCTTTAATTTTCTAATCACAAGTACTATGTAAATCTTTCATTCAGTAGAAACTGTCTGCCTGTGCATTCAGTGACCATTATTTTATTCATTCCTCTAAAATTTTGACCTTTAAACTCCAAAGGGATTATAGTGTTCACACAGCACAGCGTACCTACCACTGTTATACTGTGTTAAACTGGTTATTCCAGAATGTGTTAGGTTTTAGTTTCTGCTCACATAAAATTTTACTTGCAGATGGAAAATAATGCATTTGTCTTCTTAAAGCACTTCTTAACACCATCCTCTTATCGCTAAACATAATATGTTGGGATGTGGGAAGAGAGAAGTAAAGATGCTTGCTTTTTAGAGCATGCATATCTTATAAATACCTTTTTATTATAGTATTAAACAGTATCAGTCAATCAATCAATCAACATTTATATATATAGCACATATTCATACAAAAAAATGTAGCTCAAAGTGCTTTACAAAATGAATAGAGAAATAGAAGACACAATAAAAGATAAACATAAGTCAACATTAATTAACATAGAATAAGAGTAAGGTCCGATGGCCAGGGTGGACAGAAAAACAAAAAACTCCAAAGGCTGGAGAAAAAAATAAAATCTGTAGGGGTTCCAGACCAAGAGACCGCCCAGTCCCCCTGGGGACATAAGTCAAACAGTCCTCTTTGTATTTAGGGTTTTCATGGAAGGACCTGATGATGATGGTCACGTAGACTTCTGGCTTTCAGTCCATCAATGTTGGTGCATCATGATGCTTTGAGTAGGTGGTGGTGGCACAGGCCGCCACCACAAAGAAACCGGAAAAAGAAACAGAAGAGAGAGTAGGGGTCAGTATGGATTTTGGAGCCACTGTGAATAGTTATTATGAAGAATTGAACATACAGAGTATCAGTATTAAGTTAAAGTGAAGTTATAAAAAGGCCATGTTAAAGTAATGTGTTTTCAGCAGTGTTTTAAAGTGCTCTACTGTATTTGCCTGGCGAATTCCTATTGGCAGGCTATTCCAGATTTTAGGTGCATAACAGCAGAAGGCCGCCTCACCACTTCTTTTAAGTTTAGCTTTTGGAATTATAAGGAGACACTCATTTGAAGATCTAAGGTTACGATTTGGAATATAACGCGTCAGGCATTCCGATATATAAGATGGAGCGAGATTATTTAAGGCTTTATAAACCATAAGCAGTATTTTAAAGTCAATCCTGAATGACACAGGCAACCAGTGTAGTGACATCAAAACTGGAGAAATGTGTTCGGATTTTCTTTTCCCAGTTAGGATTCTAGCAGCTGCATTCTGCACTCGTTGCAAATGATTTATGTCTTTTTTGGGTAGTCCTGAGAGGAGTGCGTTACAGTAATCTAGTCTACTGAAAACAAAAGCGTGAATTAATTTCTCAGCATCTTTCAATGATATAAGAGGTCTAACTTTAGCTATGTTTCTTAAGTGAAAAATGCTGTCCTAGTGGTCTGATGAATATGCGATTTAAAATTCAGATTACAGTCAACGGTTACCCCTAAATTTTTTACTTCCGTCTTAACTTTTAATCCTAGTGCATCAAGTTTATTTCTGATAACCTCGCTGAATCCATTATTGCCAATTACTAAAATTTCAGTTTTCTTTATTTAGTTTGAGAAAATTACTATTCATCCATTCAGAAATACCAGTAAGACATTGTGTTAGTGTATCGAAAGAGTGGAGTCATCAGGTGCTATAGATAAGTACAGCTGTGTGTCATCAGCATAGCTGTGGTAGCTCACGTTGTAACCTGAGATAATCTGACCTAACGGAAGCATGTAGATTGAGAATAACAGCGGACCCAGGATAGAGCCTTGTGGAACACCATATCGGATATCATGTGTCTTTGAGATTTGATTACCACAACTCACAAAGAATTTTCTCCCTGCCAGGTAGGATTCAAACCAATTTAAGACACTGCCAGAGAGGCCCACCCATTGACTAAGGCGATTTCTAAGAATATTATGATCAATGGTGTCAAATGCAGCACTCAGATCTAAGAGGATGAGAACAGATAAATGGCCTCTGTCTGCATTTACCCGCAAGTCATTTACTACTTTAACAAGTGCAGTTTCTGTACTGTGATTTGTTCTGAAGCCTGACTGAAAAGTATCAAGAATAGCATGTTTATTTAGGTGGTCATTTAACTGCATAATGACTGCCTTCTCTAGAATTTTACTTAAGAAGGGTAGGTTAGAAATGGGTCTAAAATTTTCAAAGGCAGAGGGGTCAAGATTATTTTTCCTGAGCAGGGGTTTAACTACAGCAGTCTTAAGACAGTCTGGAAAGACCCCCGTATCTAATGACGAATTAACTATGTCCAGAATATTGTCAATTAGCACGCCTGATATTTCTTTGAAAAACCTGGTTGGTATTGGATCAAGGACGCAGGTGGAGGGTTTCAGTTGAGAGATTATACTATGTAATTCAGGTAAATCTATCCTGGTGAAAGCATTTAATTTGTTTATAACGGAGTACCGGGGCTTTGGAGGTTCTGCAGTGTTGGGGAGATATACTATGTTATCTCTAATATCATTAATTTTTTGAGTGAAAAATACAGCAATGTTCTCACAGGTTTCACTGGAAGTATTCTGGGGGCATTCCTTTGTGTTACCTGGGAATTACAGTATGTGCAACTGTAACTATCACTTTTTTGCATTCCTGGCTACAACCTAGAGATTGGTGTTTTGTTTCACAGGAAATGTAATGAAGGTTTACTCAATTTATTTAAGCAATATAATCCTGCTGTGCAGGCTCTAAGAAACCAATGTACTACAAGAATACATAAAGAATGTACATCATAAATAAACCATGCACCCAAGTATAAAATAAGTACTGTCATTTGTTTTTAACAATTTTTTCCCCATAAAGAATTAATGTTACACTTGTACATGTTTTTGAGTAATTCAGTACTTTGGATGCCTAGCCAAAACAGTTGCTTAAACATTTTATAGAGAGCAATGAGATAAATTAAAAGTTTATAAAATAAAAGGTGTTTCTTTTGTCTCTAGATGATGCAGTTTTAGCTTGTTTTTGACAAGATTACAACACTCCTTTACAACACTGGAATATGTCTATTGTTAAAGTAAAATAGTCAAATTTGCAAATTTGTATGATCAGCTGAATAAGTATTGTGAAAAAAATAGGTGATTTAGATCTGTTAATTGGTGAATCCTCATTTTTAATTTCATACAATGTTTTTGTTGATCTGTGTTGTGCTATTTCATAAAGAGTTAAAAATTATTTTTATTGTATCTTATGCATTAATTTATTAAAGAGGATTGTTTTTGTTCCCCCCAAAATCGTTTTCTTATATGTGTAACAAGTGAGTGAACTGCTCTCAATAACACAAGACATAATCTAAATATTGGTTCTCTTTTGTGAGATACCTTTTTGTTATTAAAAAGGTTAGTTGTAAAGAAGGGTGTGGCCTTAAACATTACAGATATAATACACTACTTAAAAATAATTAAGTTCCTGAGCCAGAAGCATTCAATATTTTCTTAATTGCAATATTTAATGTGCTTAAAATATGTTAATCTGTGAGGATGTCCATATGCTACTATATTCTATATTTTACAGAGCTCTGGATGACTTTGGGGAAGGATTTGGAGTGGCGCAAGCTATTTCTCACATGGATCCTCAACTGCTAACTTACATGGCACTAGAGGAGAGATTAGCCCAAGCCATGGAAGTATGTATTGATTTTTTTCTCATAAATTAATTCCAAATTTGTCTGGTAAAGAAGCCTATTTCCGATTTGCAAATGTTCTTTTATTTTTCATAGCCAAAGTAAATATATATTGTTATAATGTCATTTATTAGTAGCAGTCAAGTAGAAATCTGTATTGTTCTTTAATATATTTCAGATGTGTACATTTTGCTTTTGAGCCAAATTAACAAACACAATAGAACATGGTGAATGTTACCACCAAGTTAATGTCAAGTGAAAATTACCAGCTCATCATGAATTGGGCCATGTTTTGCTTAAATGTCTTTATGCTATACTCCCCTGTCACTGGAGACTTTCACGTTAAAAAGTAATAATTGGCAGCAGCACATGCTACGGAATTAACTTTTTCTTGTGATGCCCCAACTAAAGCAATATGTCACAAGACATTTGCAACAGTTGTTAGTCATAACCTTCATTTAAGAAAATTAGAGCAAGCTATGCACTGCCTTAGCGATTTTCCTTTTCAAATACAGCACTTTATTTAAATACCAAATTACAGGTCATGTATAATTAACACATGAAAACGTTCCCAGGCAGGACTTTGTGTCAGTGGTATGAGTTTCACTGTTTTTTGATAATCAAAACTAATCTTTGAATTCAATTTTACTTGAACCAGTGATTGAGTAGGCCTTTACAATTGCATGATGATCCCATTAAACAATTTAAAGTGCTTTGTGAATTAGGTCCTGTATTTTGCAACATTATTTTCTAATTGCCTTTACTTTTTGATTTACCCTCATATATTTATATATATATATATATATATATATATATATATATATATATATATATATATATATATATATATATATATATATATATACACACACACACACACACACACAAAAGTATACAGTATAAACAAATAAGCACTTTTAAATATATATAGTACATATTGACAGCAGAGACCCCTGATGTATACTATTAGTTAAAAACATAAACCGTAGGTTTCAGTTGTCACTATTAAATGTTACTTTGGACGATCTAGGTAAACAATATGGATCAGCTTGTGGGGCTGAATGGCCTGTTCTCTTCACAATTTTTTTCTAATGTTCTAATTTCCTTCCATCCATATTAAAAAAATAAATAAATAGAATTATAATACTAATTGCAAGGTCACGCAAAACGGCACACAAATAGCAATTGCAGAATTGGAAATTGGTCAGTGTTTTGGTTGGATGCCGGATACACATGAAATGCTAACATATAAAACTGCACCAGTTTGTGAGAGAATAAGAGGACAACACAATCCTACAAAATGAAAAACACACTTTAATATCAACATTCAGAAAGATGAGAATATTTAGTTAGCCCAGTATACTCAGTTTTCCTTTAACATCTTTTCAAGTATCCATTTTTAAGTGTGCTTTTTCATTTGTAATTAATTAAAACATGGGGGAATTTTTTTCTTTTTACTTAATTGAGTATGCTCTGGAAAACTCATTACTTGGTCTACATACAGTGCATCCGGAAAGTATTCACAGCTCATCACTTTTTCCACATTTTGTTATGTTACAGCCTTATTCCAAAATGGATTAAATTAATTTTTTTCCTCAGAATTCTACACACAACACCCCATAATAACAACGTGAAAAAAGTTTACTTGAGATTTTTGCAAATTTATTAAAAATAAAAAAATTGAGAAAGCACATGTACATAAGTATTCGCAGCCTTTGCCATGAAGCTCAAAATTGAGCTCAGGTGCATCCTGTTTCCCCTGATCATCCTTGAGATGTTTATGCAGCTTAATTGGAGTCCACCTGTGGTAAATTCAGTTGATTGGACATGATTTGGAACACACCTGTCTATATAAGGTCCCACAGTTGACAGTTCATGTCAGAGCACAAACCAAGCATGAAGTCAAAGGAATTGTCTGTAGACCTCTGAGACAGGATTGTCTCGAGGCACAAATCTGGGGAAGGTTACAGAAAAGTTTTTGCTGCTTTGAAGGTCCCAATGAGCACAGTGGCCTCCATCATCCGTAAGTGGAAGAAGTTCGAAACCTCCAGGACTCTTCCTAGAGCTGGCCGGCCATCTAAACTGAGTGATCGGGGGAGAAGGGCCTTAGTCAGGGAGGTGACCAAGAACCTGATGGTCACTCTGTCAGAGCTGCAGAGGTCCTATGTGGAGAGAGGAGAACCTTCCAGAAGGACAACCATCTCTGCAGCAATCCACCAATCAGGCCTGTATGGTAGAGTGGCCAGACGGAAGCCACTCCTTAGTAAAAGGCACATGGCAGCCCGTCTGGAGTTTGCCAAAAGGCACCTGAAGGACTCTCGGACCATGAGAAACAAAATTCTCTGGTCTGATGAGACAAAGATTGAACTGTTTGGTGTGAATGCCAGGCGTTACGTTTGGAGGAAACCAGGCACCGCTCATCACCAGGCCAATACCATCCCTACAGTGAAGCATGCTGTGGGGATGTTTTTCAGCGGCAGGAACTGGGAGACTAGTCAGGATAAAGGGAAAGATGACTGCAGTAATGTACAGAGACATCCTGGATGAGAACCTGCTCCAGAGCGCTCTTGCCCTCAGACAGGGGTGACGGTTCATCTTTCAGCAGGACAATGACCATAAGCACACAGGCAAGATGTCAAAGGAGTGGCTTCAGGACAACTCTGTGAATGTCCTTGAGTGGCCCAGCCAGAGCCCAGACTTGAATCCGATTGAATATATCTGGAGAGATCTTAAAATGGCTGTGCACCGACGCTTACCATCCAACCTGATGGAGCTTGAGAGGTGCTGCAAAGAGGAATGGGCAAAACTGGCAAAGGATAGGTGTGCCAAGCTTATGGCATCCTATTCAAAAAGACTTGAGGCTGTAATTGCCACCAAAGGTGCATTGACAAAGTATTGAGCAAAGGCTGTGAATACTTATGTAAATATGATTTCTCAGTTTTTTTATTTTTAATAAATTTGCAAAAATCTCAAGTAAACTTTTTTCATGTTGTCTTTATGGGGTGTTGTGTGTAGAATTCTGAGGGAAAAAATGAATTTAATTCATTTTGGAATAAGGCTGTAACATAACAAAATGTGGAAAAAGTAATGCGCTGTGAATACTTTCCGGATGCACTGTAGGAGTGGTTAAGAAAAAACCACTCTGACAGTCCATTGGTTTTTATTATATTTGCATTGGAAACAGTCAATGAGTGAAAAACAGAACTCCTACCATCAAAGAGCAATGTTGTCATTCATCAACAATCACCAGTTTTTGCAAAAAAAAAATGTTGTAAACTTCCCATGAATGTAATATTCTACTTCTAGACGATTCTAGAAGATTTTTTCTTCTCTGTTTGTTTCTTACTTAAACGGTATCCAAACAATAATGAGATTTAAAACAAGTCAACAGATGACCAGCTAACCCTCTTGTACCTATGTGCCCATCATACAAAATCTGTTTTAATAAAATATTTGAAAAGATAAGAAAGCAAGCATCTGAGAAATCTAAATCTGCTCTGATGATGGAGCTACAAAATATTTTGGTGGTGATCACAATAAAAACAGAAAGAAAATTAAGAGCAACAGAAATGGCAGTTGTGGTAGAGTGAGAACACTAAGAAGCCACAGAATTTAAATATCATATTTCATGAACAGCAAGTATTACCTTCTGATTAAGAAATTAGTTGGTTTGAAAATAGTGACACACCAGGAACTGAGTTTAACACAGCTGAGTTAGCTGGCTTCCTTACTTTGCATTTCATTCATTTTGACTGCTAGTTAAGGAATAAACAAAATTAAGGAGCACTGAATCTTAAAAACCAAGTCGATTTAAAATCTAAGCAAAAGATGTCTGTTCCTTTAGCTTCAGTAATTGGTTACTGATTAGGCAAGTTGTAAGAAAGAAAACCTATAGCCACTGTGGCCTGCCAGGAATACTTTACTACTTTAATCCTTGACTAAGATGCTCTGCTTAACTTTGGAAAATATAATTTATTTATCGTTTGTATAGCTGCTTAGTATAAAGAATGAAAAATGGATCATAAAAGCATATTGATCTCTGGCCTTAGAAATGCAATGGATTTGCATTTTGGGACATCCATGTTGATTTTATTCTGAAATGACTGTTTAACGTTAAAGCACAATCTTATCCCTCACTTCTGTTACTCAACTCTTCTTATGTAGGTGCTCTACACCTTCTCTAAAATTGCTGTTTCACCAGGCTCCTCCCCAACCCTGCTTCCCATTCTCGCACAACTGTCCTTGCAGCAAGACACATCACATTGCATTTGTTGTGCAGGACGCCAGCTGAATGCTGCAAACGGGACCCACACATAATTGTAATGATGTAGCGAAGCATGGTGCTCATAATGGCTCATAAGGACTTAAGCTTCTTTTCATGTCTGCTTTTATGCCTCGCTGTCTTGACAAGGATCAAGAGAATTAGTAAGATAATGACAGGATGAGAATAGCGAGAAAAGTTAAAGAGCAGACAAGAGGCAGTCAGGTTGAAGATGGAGTTGTTTTAATATTGTAACAAACAGGCAGAGACAGAGTACGGTTTGTATCATGGCATTCAGATTAACTCTTTGAGGGCTGAACATTTTTTTTCCAGAAAACAGTTTTCTGAAAAGTACACCAAGCAATGTTTTCACACAGAAATTGTCATAAAAATGTTTTGCTGCATGCTATGGCCACCAGTTCACCAGAAATGGAGAGCAGGCTGGCTGCTAGGCTGTCTTCGCATGGTGGGGGGGGCGAAAGCAGCAGAAGTCAATCGCAATTTGGTTTGTACCTCTTGTCATTGTAAGTGGAGGTCCTCCAGGCGAACATTGCTGTAGGCACGTTAGCTACACAAACCTGTTCAGCAGCACCATCAGCTGTGGATTGGTCAGCTGATGCTGGTATCTCATGCTCATTTTCGATCACTTGTATCAAAATTGGAGTCTGACAAGTCGGAGTCCAATACAGCGATAATATGGAAAACGCTGTCTACAAAGTGTTTTGCTTTATGCATTCTTTTCAGTCTCTCGCGAGATGACAGTGTAATTTTTCCGTTGTTCTTCGCTGCTCACATGAGCTCAGGGAATCTTGGTCAAACCAATGAAGCTAACTCCTTCTATCAAAGACAGTCCAATTAAAACATAACATTTGTCACTGTTCACAGTTTATTACCACCGTCAACCCCGCCTTTTGACAAAAGTTGCTATCCACCCCGAAAAAGAATTTAAATAAAAAAAGAAAGCCAGTTGGCGCATGTGGTTTCACTCATAAAAAGTTTGATCAGCACAGTATCAAGTCAGGGTTCGTACAATCTGTCTACTTTTTTCTCCTTTACACTTGCAGTAATATTTTAATAAAAGTTTCCTAAATGTTTCAAATTTCATCTCATTGTTATAGGCACTGTGTTAAACCAGCAGCAAGGTAAGACAAACACGCATGTGGGGTAATTGTAGGACACCTCATGTTCCCTGACATGAGGCTTGTTAAAGTGGGGATTTTAGAGCGTTGTAATAGAAGTAAAGTCAAAATTATGACAGTTATTTTCTACTTGATTTAATGAGAAGGTCTTGGCATTAAAAAGCAGTTAGGGATCTCAGGTTTAAGTGTAAATGTGACAGAATCAGATACAGAATTATAATTTTAGATCAGTGCAGAAGCATTTAAAAAAAGCTACTTCAAGTACACTTGTGGATCAAAGTACAGAGTACTGCGATAGGGGAAAAAAAAAACTTTTGACTGGATGTGAGCTTTACTAATGAAGTTAACAACCTAACTATTCATGATTATAAAAAGGCCATTCATGGCAGTGGAGTGCAAAAGTACATTGGTAAAATACTGCAGCTTTGCATAGCATGCCTGGGATGACTTAATGTCAAAATTAGTGCAGGTAAAACAAATAACCTTTGAATAAAAGCCCTTTAAATAAAATAAAAATAAAATTAAATTTGTTCAATTTGACATCCCTATTAAGTCATTTTAAAGCTGCCAGACTGAATGCTAGTTCCTACCTGTGGAACCTGAGCAGATGGATACATTTTTCATGTGATCATGGAGCTTGTTGAATTGCCTCAAAAATGTAGTTATGTTTTTACATACCCATTGTATAATACCTTTGCAGTTCTTCAAGGTAAATGAAAGTATATGCCATTTAAAAATACATTTTAAGTATTAGTAGTTTCAGGAAATGAATGAAAATCATAAGCTTTTTTTAATACAAGTTTACTTTGTCATGGTAGTAGTAACAAAGACATTGATTTATATATATTTCTTTCGATTACTTTTACAATGACAGCTAAGAAATTACCACCATGTACTAATGTAATGTTAACATTTTCATCACATTCTTTAGACATATACATATTTTTAAGCACCATAAGCACTAAGTATTAATTAAATACCTTCTTGTAAGCAAGCTTTTAAATTAGCTACTAGGACAATTTGAATAGTGTTTATTTATTTATTTTTATTTATTTATTTATTTATTTATTTTTTTGACATAGTTTTCATGAGAATAGTGGCTTTATATAGAAAAACTGGTGTAGATATTCTGTTTTTGTTCAGAAAAATGTATTTCTGTCAGTGTATGTAGACTTCTTACAGTTACACAACATTTAACAATATTGTTTTTTTGTATTAATTGTCCCATCAGTTGTGTTGGTTCAAGATTTCTTGTACTTGTTTGGAATATGCTTGTTGCTGTTATAATCTTGAGAGTAAGAGGACTACCCATTAACTGGCACGTGGCTTCTGTCCAGCTCAGTTTAGCTATATTTTTTTTGCTCATCTTTTTCACTTATTGTTTTTGTTGTTAGTTCTCAGGTACTATTCTGAATAGTAACTCAGTTTAACATGCAAATGCTCATCACTTAGGTCACATGTTGCATACAGAAAAACTGATGAATACTATAGGGCATTAAATAAGCTTGCTTTTTTGATTTTTGCATTAGTGATTTGCACACATTCTTCTTTAACTGCTTTTACTGGTGAAGCAGGTGATATAAAGCTTTACTGTATGTATATGTGATACACTCAATTACTGTTCCTAATTAATAACTCTGTGTTCTGGCAATTTCTGGTTGTAATCTATTCACAGATTTAGCAATATTAGTCTTACATGAATGTTTTTTCAGTGCATGCCATTCTTTTCTTAGTAACCATTTGTATGCATTTACCTGGTTTGATTAACAGGCTGCACTAGCACACCTCGAGTCCTTAGCTATTGATGTTGAGCAAGCCCATCCTCCTGCTACAGAAGAAATAATCAATTGCTTACCGAATGTGACTGTTCTGGAAGATCGGCATGGTAGGTTATAGATATTTTTTTTTTTTATCTATTTTGTTTGCGTAGAATTAAAGAAATTATAGGTAAAGTCTAATAAATATTTTAATTTACATATTTTCATTTTGTTGTACTCTGGGTTTCATCTCTGTTATTAATGTTAGTATTTTGACTTTGTAATTTAACAGTGATGTTTAAGTTAGTCATTTTTTCATGCGTCACTCATTTGTCTAATTTTATTGTTTATTTTTTAATGTTTCACAGTTTTATAATCCTAAAAGAAGTAGCTTTAAATCATTATCAAGTAGCTGTACATCAGGAATCTTTTTTTTTATTATTTTTTGTCAGGTGCAAGTAAAACAGCAGTTTTGAGGACAAAATGTGTTTTTTTTTATAAATACAGGGTTGCCATTTTCTTAATCTAACATGCATAAAGTAAATTTGTAAATAAATAAAATTGCAACCAGGAGCTATATACTTTGAAAAAAATGATTAATTTAGCTACACCAAAAAGGAAAGATGAAAAATTCCTTAATGTGTATACAGATAACACATTTACCATATAATAAAACTCTAAGGGCTGTCTGTCTGTCTGTCTGTCTGTCCTTTCCCTCAGAGCAATCTGATTGGTCTTTCTGACTTTGTTTTGATTGCTCATGTTCAGTATTGGTGACATGATCCAAAAAGGAAGTGCAAGTGTGAGACATACTAAGAGCTGCAGGCCGAGTGGTGGCTCTGAGGCTAGGGTTCTGCACTGGCAATCAGAAGGTTGCCAGTTCGAATCCCGTAAATGCCAAAAGGGACTCTGCTCTGTTGGGCCCTTGAGCAAGGCCCTTAACCTGCAATTGCTGAGCGCTTTGAGTAGTGAGAAAAGCGCTATATAAATGCAAAGAATTTATTTATTTAATTTAAGAGGGGAACAGGCATAAGAGGCATGCAGAGAAAGCCGCCTCCAAAGACAGGATGTGTAAAACTATGTGTGCAAGAGTTTGGTGAGTTCATGGAAAATCATTTTTGGACAGCCAGGAACATGTTTTGACAAACAACTAGGTGACTAGGAAAAGTTAGGTTCAATATCATTGTGCTGTCCTGGCTGGGGATATTGTCTAAATGGAAGTAACTCTCTCTTTTTTTTGTTGAGAGCAGTGAAGAGTCCATCTTTGTTACTTAACAGCAAGGCTGCAGAGGTAGATATGGGGTATGTCCAGAAATGATGAAAGTTGTGAATTCTGTAGTGATGTTATGATTAACATTCTTCTTTCGCCTTTGATGCAGAATAGGTCAGTATCTCTGAATAGCAGCCTCATCACTTAGGGACAGGAATTTTAACATTGCTTAATTCTGAAAAAGATTGTCATGCAATAGCCTTTTGCTTCAGTTTTTAAGCCAGTTTTTCACCCCTTTACACACTGTGTCTTGGACCCCCTCTCTACTGACTACAAGATCATTTAGTTTTAGGTCCACTGTTGTGCACCATTTGCCTCATGCGATGTGGGGGTGAGATTCTTGTTTATATTCTTACAGTCAGATCAGGTCTGTTTAAAATGGTCATAGGATTCTGCCCAGGGTTTATTGATGTAATTCAGGACATGGGGTATATCCAATTTGACAACCTGAGGGTTGCATTTTTGCTCTTAAATATAATTAAATATGAAATATGTTCAAATTTATATTTATTAAAATTGTATTAACTTGGACAAAAATGGAAAATCTCAAATCTCTTTGTCTCTACTCTCTGTGTCTTATAGAGCATGTTTAGATAGCTTTTACTTTTGCCAGCAAGTGCATATCATTCTGATCAAGTACATTTTATTATTTTTATGCATGGGAGAGTTCAAGTGCAAAAGTATTTTATCTTTTCATACATGTTTACACATATTGATGTATTCCTAAATATTCATGGTTGAAAATTGTGTGCTACTTTGCTGTGTGAGCAGTGTTGTGTTGTGTTTTTTTAACTTTTAACATTTTATGTTTTTTTCAGGCCAAGAACAATGCTGTGCGATTTGCTGTTGTGAATATATTAAAGATGAAATTGCAACTGAATTACCCTGCCATCATATATTCCATATGTCTTGTGTAACCCTTTGGCTAGAAAAGGTATGTTTTTTTTTTTTGCTGCACTCATAACATGGATTCCAAGTAGGGCTTAAATTTTCACTGCTTAAGTCTGTTTTTTACATTTATTTCTGAAATACATTATCGGTAGCTGATGTCTATTTTGTGTAGTTTCCAATTTCCTGCATGTTTATTATTTCTATATATTCATCGTGCTCTTTTTATTGCTAGTGTTTTCAGAGCTGGTTAAATTGGCTTCCTCAAAACTTCAGAGACTTGATTTAATTTATATCCTGACCACTATTTGTAAGTTTTTTCATGTTCGGTCTGTATGTGTTAGTTTTCACCTTTTACAAGTTTACTAAAGATTTTGTGTTAGATTGAATTGCCCCATTAACGGGGTATTTGTGATGCAATGAACTAGAATTCCATACATGGTTACTTTTTGCTTTGTGTCTTTTATTGTTGTTAAAGATTTTGGCTCTGCAAACTGTAGTCCTCTTTGCCCCGAATATGATTTTTGTTTTATTTTTCACCTGCCTCATAGTCCTTTTCAATTTTCACTTGAAAAGCTAACCAACTTTCAGGTTTTTAATTTCTTTAACATGTTGTGACTTAAATATATGAAAATGTGCTATATAAATAAATGTTGTTGTTGTTGTGTTAAATAAGAGTGTACTGTATAAGACAACTTTTGGCCAGAAGTTCACAACATAATGGACTGTGAAGTTGAACTTTAAGTACCACACAGTTAATAAAATCCTTAAGGTGATATAACTGTAGTCTGTATTCCATTTTTATTTTACTTTTCATTTTCCATTGGTTCTCTGTATTGTACGACTGTTTTTGCATCCACCCCCGCATGCCCACTGATTTAGCCTTTTCCAAAATATAGGTAATATCTAATTTAAAAAGTACCACATTACCAATTTTATTCTTATTGTAATTATTACATTTTTTATATTTATGGGTATACATGTTTTTCCAAATACCATCATTATGTACCAAAGGGCTTGAACATTGCTAAACAGAAGTTTAACACAACAGCATTTGAAGTTGCACAACACTCACAAATACAGTGAAAGCAAATCCTTAACTATCCATTATATGAACTCCCATGACTTTAAGTTTTATGGCTGTCTTTATGACGTTCTTTTGCTGGTAGTCACATTGCAAGGTCCCTTGATGTATATGTTGTATTTTGCTGACCTAAGTGCCCTTGTACCCATTTGTTTCCTTCTTATCCTCTTAAGACAAGATGCAGAGGGGAAAGTACACTATTGTGCCCTTGGTGACATGTTTAGAGTGGCTTTCATCTCTCAGGATTCATTAGCCACTTTTATTTATGATATAGCTGTGCTATTTCATTTGAAGAGAAATGTACTGAAGGTGGCTGGAGGTTGTGTACTGCTAACTAATGAGAGGAAGCTTCTCACCCAGTTTTTATTTGGTGCCAATGCCATACAGTACTTGGTGTACATACTGCTTTCTTTGTCATTTAAAAATATTAATAAATATTTGCTCTAAGGTGATAATAATCAATCTCATTATGAAATTCTTCTTGTGAGTGTCTCTGACTTTGCTCTTTTTCCTTTCAGATATATTTATTTTTATACACCATACTGTTAAGGTTTAGTACACAAGAGTAATGTAATATGCATGCATGCATATCAATACAAATTAAGTATATAATAAGCATATAATATAAATAATACAGTTTTGTTTTTGCATGTTGTTCAAGTACAGTATGCAACTAGCTCATTAATGCAATGCATGTATGCACAACAGTACTGTCAGATATTCAGAGTACAGTGAAATTCTTGCATGTCTGACCAACATATGCAATACGTCAAAATATGTACAACACTGAAAATTTTACAGAAAAACAAGAATGACCAAATGTTAGCACCTCTGACTTACACTGTAACAATGTTCTGTAAATGTAAGGGATTACAGTTTTTTGGTCTTCTCTTTCAAATGAAGAATTTGCATTGCATAATATTTATCTGATATCATCTGTTCACATACTGAGAATTTTTGTTTGATCACCTTCCAGTCAGGAACGTGTCCTGTGTGCCGCCATGTGCTGACCCCATCCCACCCTGATGCTGGAGTTGCTACATCTTTTGTGTCTGACCATGAGAGTCCTCCTTCTACACACAGTGCTGCAGGAACACGATGAAAATGCAAGGCACGTTTAAAGTACGACTATAACCACTACTGACTTCATCATACTAGATTACTTTCTGTACAGTCCATCATTTATTCCATATGTCTTAATCATTTATCTGTTTGCAGGTGTTACTAAGCTGCATCTGTTTTCTGGGGCATTACTGTCAACTGCTAGGTAACTGACGTTTGTTCAGTTTTTGTTGTGGGCGTTGGAGTATCTATGCTTGTAAATATTTGCATATAAATAAAAAAATGTATTAAAAATTTAAGTGAATAAATGCAACAGGCTTTTTTGCCTTTCCTGTAAATGTGATGTAATTCAAATAACTATTTGCTTTAAGTAATGAATAGAATTGCACAGTTAAGTCACTTTTTCTGACAGGTAATGTTTCTGAACTATGCACATGTAAAATCAAGTGAACAAATTGTACAGATTCTGCTGCTCAATATCATTCCTTTGTTAATATCCCAGCTTTATTCAGTCATGTTTCTGATATGTTGAGAAACTCAAATTATCCGTTCATATATCTCAACTCTACTGTACTCATTTCTTAATTTCTGCAATTCAAATTTTCCAATAAAAGTCATAAAGCTGTTTCTTCCAGTGGTATTTGTTTTTTTGTTTTTCCCACCAACATTTTATTGTGTATTGAAATTGATAATATTAATAGAAACTTTATATTTTTTTCAAAAAGTAGACACTAGCAAATTTAAACAAAGTTTTTTTTATGGTTTGTGTTTTAAGTGGCAGTTGTCCATTTTTATCACGTGTGTTATAAGTGAACTCTTCTTGGACTGATCCTGACATCAGTTGCCATTTTTGCTGCATTGATCACCGAGAGATTTGCAATGCAAGCTTGTGTGATAAATTCCTGTTCTTCTTTAATGATGCCCATCTGTATTTGCACTCCTTTTTCTCTCATTAACTGTTGCAAAAATTTCCAACAGCTGGCCCTGTAATATTGCTTAGAGCTGTGCTTCCTTAACATGGTCCTTTAGAGTGCTGCTGTGCCTTCTGGGTTTTTTTTTTTTTCCTTAACCAATTTATTATTCAGGAACTAATTAGTGCATGTATTTGGACTCCAAGTTTAATTAAAGACATTTTTGTTGCTTCTAAATTTAAATTTAATGGCAGTGCAGAAATTACTGTGCTCAATTAGTCTTATTTTCCTGCAGACTGTTTTCTTTTCCATTTTTATCCTAAATTTTCATTTTTAAAGCAGCAAGTTTATAAATGAATAGTTAATAGCTTTGATTTAGATTAGTTATTTGCATTGGTGTCAGTGAATTTTCATTTGTAAAGGGGAATATTTGAAAGCAATCCCAGGGCCGAGTTTGGAAAACACTGTTTTAGTTCAAAGGCTCCTTTTTATGTTGTTTATTTTAAGAATTAATGTCCTTGTTAACAGTGTTACCTTAATTGCACTCTATTACAAATGCATATTAACACTAGAATTACCAGAGCCTACTTAAAAACTCGTAATTCGGCCCCACCTTAAACTGCTTCTTAAATCCCTTCACACCTCTCCGCCAGCGCCCTTTGTTCTCTAAATGTGCTGATAAAGAGAAGCCGCTATTCCATCCCCCACCAATTTAGAACGTGCACAACTTCTCTCAGCTCATGCCTTGATTGAGTATCTGGGAGTGAAGTGGAGTTTTAGAGTGAAATAATAGATCGTTGTTTGGAACACACGATTTCATGTCTGTTCCGTTTCTACAGTAATCTGTGTCAACACATTGTTAAAACATCTAAACTTTTTTATATTCTAGTAGTAGATGACAAAATGTAGGCATAAACTATATAATGTATGAAGCCTGAAGTCCAAATAGCAAAGAAACATTTTCACAAGAATAACACAATTGCACTTTTATTCAAACATATAACTGCAGAAAGAAAACGCCTTTAACATGCACATTGACACCACTTTACTATAATTGACTGTAGTTCAATAGATACAGCCTCCGCTTAGGAATCAAGGGGTCACGGGTTCGATCCTGCCTCCCTTTGAGAAGTAAACTGTTCTTAGTCTTACTGTTTTAGAATAAAACATACTTTTGATTTCAGTCTGTAACAGCCGGTGCAATTTATGATCTTTGTAAAGGTTAGCTTTTTTTTTTATTCACTTTTCACTCTCTCAGTCGCGTTCAGAATCAATCCATACAACCCCATCTGACACGGCTGTTTTCACTAAAGACGCGCTTATAGCTCTGCAGTGTACCACGATGCATACTAACGCCCCGTTCTGACACACAACGCTGGCGAAGCTGCCTTCTTCGTATCTCCCCGCTCCTTGCTTTTCTTTTTATTCAGTTTTATTGAGTGTTCCTGCCAGTTCCCGCATGTTGCTGTATGCTTTTCTTTTGCACCCCAGGACATGCAGAAGAAAGAATGGTAAAGACCAACTTCGGCGCTTATATGCAATCATCAGACACTCCCCATCTGCCCGTCGCTCAAACACAGGAACATATATTGGTGTAAAAGTATAACAAAAGTGCACTTTTATTCAAGTGCACTTTTTCCATCGCTTTTCCTGTAAGAAGCAGTGTACACACTTCTCTCTATGCTGTGGTTTCTATTACACACCTGAAAGAAAGACAATATATGTGAAAATATAATCGTATCAATGCAATATTATTTGAAAACAACAGCGCAGATCGGACTGGCAGGAACACTCAATAAAACTGAATAAAAAGAAAATCAAGTGACGGTGAGATACGAAGAAGACAGCTTCGCCAGCGCCTGTGTGTCAGAACCGGTGGGGTGCGTTAGTATGCATCGTGGTACAGCACAGAGCTATAGCGCCTGTATTCTGTTTCTTTTGTACCCAGGGCACGCAGAGGAGAGAATAGTAAAGGGCAGTAAGTTCGGCGCTATATGCAATCATCAGACACTCTCCATCTGCCCGTTGTTTTGTTATACTTTTCAATACTTTTATACTGCTCAAACGGGCATGCTCAAAAATACACGGTAATGCCACGAAAAGTGCACGCAGACACTTCATTTCGCAAACAAAACAAGTGCACTTTTATTCAAAACTACCTGTATAACCAAGAAAAAGAAAGCAAGTTACAGTAGGCGATTGATACGACATCTTGCATGGTGCAATGCTAAGAAGTGAAGATTTTCATTCCGTGCTATATAAAATCATCACATTCAAATATTAACAGTTCCCACACACCCAAGGACCGCCCTTCCTACATTTACGACACGCGGTACTTGTTGCCGCGTACACACCTCTCTGTGCTATGGTTTCTATTACACTGAATGAGCACCTGACACTGTACTTTCTTCCCTGGGGAAGGTCCCGATCAGAGAATTTCCAGTTCCTGCATTAATTTTACACCCGATCTGACGCTGTTCGCTTTCAAATAATATTGCATTAGTGCGATGATTGCATATAGCGACGAACTTACTGCTCTTTACTATTCTCCCTCTGCGTGCCCTGGAGTACAAAAAGAAACAGAATACAGACGCCGCTTATAGCTCTGTGCTGTACCACGATGCATACTAACGCACCCCACCGGTTCTGACACACAGACGCTGGCGAAGCTGTCTTCTTCGTATCTCACCGCCACTTGATTTTCTTTTTATTCAGTTTTATTGAGTGTTCCTGCCAGTCTGATCTGACGCTGTTCGTTTTCAAATAATATTGCATTAGTACGATTATATTTTCACATATATTGTCTTTCTTTCAGGTGTGTAATAGAAACCACAGCATAGAGAGAAGTGTGTACACTGCTTCTTACAGGAAAAGGCGATGGAAAAGTGCACTTGAATAAAAGTGCACTTTTGTTATACTTTTACACCAATATATGTTCCTGTGTTTGAACGACACGGGCAGATGGGGAGTGTCTGATGATTGCATATAGCCGGTTGGTCTTTACCATTCTTTCTTCTGCATGTCATGGGGTGCAAAAGAAAAAGCATACAGCAACATGCGGAACTGGCAGGAACACTCAATAAAACTGAATAAAAAGAAAAGCAAGTGACGGTGAGATACGAAGAAGGCAGCTTCGCCAGCGCTTGTGTGTCAGAACCGGGGCGTTAGTATGCATCGTGGTACACTGCAGAGCTATAGCGCGTTTTTAGTGAAAACAGCCGTGTCAGATGGGGTTGTATGGATTGATTCTGAACGCGACTGAGAGAGTGAAAAGTGAATAAAAAAAAAAAAAGCTAACCTTTACAAAGATCATAAATTGCACCGGCTGTTACAGACTGAAATCAAAAGTATGTTTTTATTCTAAAACAGTAAGACTAAGAACAGTTTACTTCTCAAAAGGGAGGGGCGAGGATCGAACCTGTGACCCCTTGATTCCTAGGCGGGGCTGTATCTATTGAACTACAGAGTCAATTATAGTAAAGTGGTGTCAATGTCGCATGTTAAGGCGCGTTTTCTTTCTGCAGTTATATGTTTGAATAAAAGTGCAATTGTGTTATTCTTGTGAAAATGTTTCTTTGCTATTTGGACTTCAGGCTTCATACATTATATAGTTTATGCCTACATTTTGTCATCTACTACTAGAATATAAAAAAGTTTCTGTTTTAACAATGTGTTGACACAGATTACTGTAGAAACGGAACAGACATGAAATGCGTGTTCCAAACAACGATCTATTATTTCACTCTAAAACTCCACTTCACCCCAGATACTCAATCAAGGCATGAGCTGAGAGAAGTTCGTGCACGCTCTAAATTGGTGGGGGATGGAATAGCCGGCTTCTCTTTATCAGCACATTTAGAGAACAAAGGACGCTGGAGAGGTGTGAAGGGATTTAAGAAGCAGTTTAAGGTGGGACGGAATTACGAAGTTTTTCAGTAGGCTCTGGTAATTCTAGTGTTAAACGGCAGTTGACTACAGTGAAAAGAGCAGTATTTCCTAAGAGGAGCTGTTAATTGAAATCCATTTAAATCTGCATCCTCGTCTAGTGGTTACTTTGAAATTTTACTTAAAGTACCTATGAATAAAACTTTAATCTTTGTTAAAATACATTGGAAAGTAAAAATGTACTTTATAGTTTGTGGTTTTGATTGTTTGATCTTAAATGTATTCTCTCTCCAAGTCTATATTGGGCATGCTATATGAAAATATTATAAGAGCTACCGTGGCATTTCTTTGATTTCGGGTCATTCAAGTTTGGTAAGTAAAGAAGCCTAACAGACATGTTCATCTTCATGTGGTGTATCTGAAACTGCTGCAGTGTTTGCCACCAAAGTGTTGACTTTTTGAAAGCTTTCACTGCTTCTGTAATTCAGTGAATTTTATTTTGTACTAACTGTGTTTCCTGTCTTTGCCAGGGAAACCTCCCAAGATGATAGGCCTTTGTTATAGTGCTGTTAATCGGTTGTGTCAGAAGTACTATAAATAATCGAGTACTTCTCTGTGTGCGATATTTGTTTTTGTTTTTCTCACCAAGATGCCCATAATAGTTTGATGGAGCTCCATTCTCTTGAAAATGCTACCTATAATTGCACATGAGTAAAACATTCCTGCTGTAGGTCAGTTCCTGCTTTTTCCTAAAGACTTGGTTTAGTTGGTGATCATTGCAAAGCACAATTTTGCAGGAAATTATATCCTTTTGAATTGAAACTTCTGAATGTAGAGCCTGCCTTCTCCTATGTAGAGTCTCGCTTGGTAGTCTGGCGTGTTCTTCATCTATTTTAGTAATTTCACTTTTTATCTCTGCTACTTTCTTGGCCTCGGATTTATTTCTGTGGGAAAGATATGAGATAATCTGTCCTCTTAAGAAGGCCTTAAGAGTTTCCCAGAGTATTCCTGCAGAGATCTCGGGGGATGTATTTGTCTCTAGAAAGAATTTGATTTGTTTGGATATAAATTCAGTACAATTCTCGCCAGCTAATAGAAGCGGGTTGAGGCGCCATCTGCGGGTGAGTGTATGGGGCTTAGTAATTTTAGCTCCAAGATCATAGGTGCATGGTCAGAAATAACAATAGCATCGTATTTGCAAGATTTAATCTTTGGCAAGAAGTTATTGTCTATAAAGAAGTAATCGATCATTGTTTTAAATCTCTGCTTTGTGTGTCATAAGAAAACGGACACCGAAGCTGTACGTAGATTAGCGGTAAACTGTTGGCAGAGGCTTTTTCAAAGAGTTTTGCCAATTTTGAAAAGTATATGTATAAAATTACAAAAGCGAGATGTACTGTACCATGTGGTTGTGATTTTTCCTTGTTCTTTTTTTTTTTTTTTAAAAAAAAAGCCATCAGCCCTTTCCTTACTGTCGAACATTTAAAAAAATTTTAACATCCAAAAGTCACATGCCAGGCACTTCAGGTGTCTGGTATCTTTCATCATGCACTATTGTTAAAGGATGAACTGAGCAGACATTCACAGCAAACACAAAACAGACCAGCGAACTAAAAGGGTGTGCGTTTTATTTGTGGCATGCAATGTCATTTTAGAGCAGCAGACAGGGCCAAGGTGTTCAGAAGCTGCATGAAACCTTTAAGAAAGGGTACAGAGGGACATGTTAAAAATCAGATCCTCTACTTTGTCGTCTTCGTAACTTCTGTTTGTTGTAATCCTTACGGGCCGCCACACTTTCTTTAGAAAGGAGACGTATTCACTTGCTTTTCAAGCCAAAGGTTTTTGGCTGACTTTCTTTAATCCAACTCCTTTCAGTGCTTCCTTGGCTCCTTTTATCCTGCTCCATTTCCTGACTTTGATATGTTTCTGGTGAATTGCTTTACTAATATTCAGAGAAGCAGATCACATATATTCATCCCAGTGGACTATAACAATATTGCATAGAAAATGGCTTGTATTCATAGTGTGAAAAATATGCAAAATGCTCCTTTTATGAGGCTCCTGTGCAGACAGAAAGGTCCTATCAGGCTTTTTTTGGACAACGAGCACTGGCCCAGACAGAGAGCTACAGTGAAGGATCTGGAAGAGACGCAGGAAACCCAAGACCATGTGTTGTGAAGTTAACTTGATGATTGGCTTCTTTGATTAAAGATTCAGTTTGAGTATATACGCTGACATGACAAACTTCTTAGTTATATTTTATTGAATCTAAAAATCTCATACAGTAGCTGGCCGGTGTACAGTGTGCTAAATGCAAGTCAAAGATTTGGTGGTAATTGTCTGCCTTTAAAAAATTTTTCATAAAATAAGAGAAGGAAACCATCTCCCAAAACTGTTTAATTTTTCTAGGCTAATATTATCAGGTCAGGTCAGGTTGAGGAGCATGCACTGTTACAGCATGTTGCCACAACCAACACATGACAAAACAGCTCAGGATCCTGGTTGGCAACCCTCCAGGCGGACGCGCAGTCCAGTCCCACTGTCCAGAAATGACCATCTGCCACACCCAGGTGTTACTTGGGCACCCCCTTAGCCTGGTCCAGCCGCTTGGGTCCTCAACAATGAGGACCCTATGAGCCGAATCACACCACATGGCCATATTGCCGTAACTAACGCTCCCTCACAATACAGGTAATGTACCTCATTCGTGGTACCCAAGGATTCTCTGAAGGAGTCCAGTCTTTGTCTCTGGTCAATGGATAGCATCAATGCTTCGGAACAATATAGCAAAGGCAGAAGGCACCAGGACACTTAAAGACTTGGACCTTCATCCTTTTGCAGAGATAGCGGGAGCACTACACACAGCGACATGACCCCCCGTGCTCTCCCAATCCATCTACTGACTTCATAGGAAGAGTCACCAGAGACATGAATGTCACTGCCAAGGTAAGTAAACCTCTCGACAAGATCGACACTCTCTCCGCAAACAGACACACTGCTGATGGTTGTGCCTAAGAGGTCATTAAAGGCCTGGATCTTCAGGACACTCAGACTGCTCGCTCAGTCTCTTGAGAGCCTCCATCGACTCCGTGAAGATTACAGCATTGTCAGCAAAGTCAAGATCAGTGAATCTTTTTTCACCAACAGATTCCCCACAGCGACTGGACCCTCACTCCTCTAGTTTTCCCGATCGTCTTCCAGAGTCATATGCTAAACACAGAGAAGCAGCACATACCGTTAGGTCCATAAATATTTGCACAGAGACAACTTTTTCTAATTTTGGTTCTGTATTTTACCACAATGAATTTTAAATGAAACAACTCTGATGGAGTTGAAGTGCTGACTTTCAGCTTTAATTCAGTGGGGTGAACAAAATGATTGCATAAAAATGTGAGACAACTAAAGCATTTTTTTAACACAATCCCTTCATTTTAGGGGCTCAAAAGTAATTGGACAATTGACTCAAAGGATTTCATGGGCAGGTGTCGGCAAGTCCGTCGTTATGTCATATCAATTAAGCAGGTAAAAGGCCTGGAGTTGATTTGTTGATTTTGTGGTGCTTGCATGTGGAAGATTTTCCTGTGAACGGACAACTTGCGGTCAAAGGAGTTCTTCATGCAGGAGAAAGAAGCCATCCTTAAGCTGCGAAAACAGAAAAATCCCATCCGAGAAATTGCTACAATATTATGAGTGGCAAAATCTACAGTTTGGTACATCCTGAGAAAGAAAGCAAGCACTGGTGAACTCAGCAACGCAAAAAGACCTGGACGTCCACAGAAGACAACAGTGGTGGAAGATCGCAGAACCATTTCCATGCTGAAGAGAAACCCCTTCACAACAGCCAACCAAGTGAACAATACTCTCCAGGGGGTAGGCATATCGATATCCAAGTGTACCATAAAGAGAAGACTGCATGAAAGTAAATACAGAGGATGCACTGCAAGGTGCAAGCCTCAAGAATAGAAAGGCTAGATTGGACTTTGCTAAAGAACATCTAAAAAAAGCCAGCACAGTTCTGGAAAAACATTCTTTGGACAGATGAAACCAAGATCAACCTCTACCAGAATGATGGAAAGAAAAAAGTATGGAGAAGGCATGGAACAGCTCATTATCCAAATAAATGATAATATTATTAAATAGTAAATAAATTATAAATAAGTAAATGATAACATTACTCAAAGTTATTGTCTGCTTTTTATTTTTATTCTTTTTCATTTTTATTACTATTTAATATTGTGTTTTTTTTTTGTTTTTTTTTTGTATCAGTATACTGCTGCTGGATTATGTGAATTTCCCCTTGGGATTAATAAAGTATCTATCCTATCTCTATCTATCTATCTATCTATCTATCTATCTATCATACCACATCATCTGTAAACCACGGTGGAGGCAGTGTGATGGCTTGGGCGTGCATGGCTGCCAGTGGCACTGGGACACTCGTGTTTATTGATGATGTGGCACAAGACAGAATCAGCCCAATGAATTCTGAGGTGTTCAGAGACATACTGTCTGCTCAAATCCAGCTAAATGCAGTCAAGTTGATTGGGCGGCGTTTTATGATACAGATGGACAATGACCCAAAACATACAGCCAAAGCAACCCAGGAGTTTATTAAAGCAAAGAAGTGGAAAATTCTTTAATGGCCAAGTCAGTCACCTGATCTTAACCCAAGTGAGCATCCATTTCACTTGTTGGACTAAACTTCGGACAGAAAGGCCCACAAACAAACAGCAACTGAAAGCCGCTGCAGGGTTTTCAACCAAGTATTAGAAATGAACATTTTATTTCCAGTTATTTAATTTCTCCAATTACTTTTGAACCCCTGAAATGAGGGGATTGTGTTAAAAAAAATGCTTTAGTTGCCTCACATTTTTATGCAATCATTTTGTTCAACCCACAGAATTAAAGCTGAAAGTCTGCACTTCAGCTGCAGCTGCATCTGAGTTGTTTCATTTAAAATTCATTGTGGTAATGTACAGAACCAAAATTAGAAAAAAGTTGTCTTTGTCCTAATCTTTATGGACCTAACTGTATGTGCTGCTTCTCTGTATTCCCCCCTTAACTTCTGCGAGGCTCTGTTTCGCTAATGACCTGGGATTCTCCACCTGCCTTTGTGTGAGTGGATGTCAGAGTAATTGTTGTGTCTTTCCCAGGTGATAAACCCACAGAATGCACCTGGAGCAGCATTAAGAAGTGAATTATGGGATGTACTTGATGTTTATGAACCTGAGGTCCAGCAATGAAGCAGACAGACCGAAGTTTAGTGGAAGTGGAGTGGAGGCCATTCGACTTTCATATAAAACCGCACAGGAGCTCTTGAGCCTGGTTACTTCATCAGGATCTGCAGAAGTTCTTAAGAGCAGGTGAGACTTTCATCTGAATGAGAAGCCTGATGATAAATAAGAACGTGAGTACACTATTGTTCACAAAATGCGCACTCAGATTGGAACTGGGCCTTCTTTCCTGATGAATAGTTTTTGAATTTAAATTGCTTAGCCATTTACTGTAGTTACTGAGTGGTTTTCCATCTGCTTTTTTGAATGTTAAAGACTTCAAGGTTATAGTAAAATGTTTTGATTTTTTTGTTTGACTCAATAGTCCGTGAAGACTTGAAAAATGAAATATTCACTTTTATTACTAATACTCTCAACTTGAGGCAGGATCAAAGTAATGAAAGAGCTTCTTATTATTTGACTTTGACAAGTCTTTCTTTGTTCAGCAAAGATTTCTTTCTTCCCCATTATTATTTTTATTGGAGTACATTACAATAGGTATGGGGGCAGAACAATTGAACATACAATAAGTAATACAATATTTCATAACAAATTCAACCCCAGCCCTCGTGGAGTGAGGTGAAACTGGATAAGCCATTATGTAGCTGTCATGCCAAGATACTGAAGCATCCAGAGGGCTAACTGAGACCCAGCACTCTTACGTGAGGACATTTCTGACAAACTCTGGAGGGCCTTTGGACACGTCCTGGAGTTTGTCCAACATTAGATAAAATAGGAATGAAAATACACCTAATAATATACTTTGACATATCATCAATGTGTGTTTTGGGCCTTTCAACATCATCCATACAACCTGCAGTGCCAATAAAAAGTATTCGCCCCTCGGAAGTTTTCACATTTTATTGTTTTAAAACATTGAATCACAGTTCATTTAACCCTTAACTTCTCATACCATTTCTCATCTCATAAATACTCACGCTGTGTACTTCACACACCAGTATTTAAATGGCAATTTATATGCACGCTGTAAGATCATAATACAAAATATTGCAATAATTTTAAACTGCACGTTTTTAATGTAATTTATTTACCATATTACTGAATAGTATGACACAGTCTAGGGCTATCTGAAAATAAACCCGATCCACTTCTTCGGTGCTCATTCGTCACCACTCGCACTCTCATCCACTGCAGGATTTGCACTTGTATCACATTTCACTTCATTTGTTAAATGTTCTTTGCAGATAAAGTCAGTTCACAAAGAACATCTCATCATTGTCACACATACGTAATTACCTGTGCGGTGTACCAAATCCACCACATGGAACTTGTGACTGTGCATCCACTGAAAAAACCGGCTGTGGGCACACTGGAGGGAAACCACTGCGACACTGAACTTCTAGTGAATCAAGCTGAGGAGAGATGGCGGATGCTGCCGGTAGGTTCAAGCAAAAGGACGCTGGGCAAAAATAATTCAGATTGGTGTACAAAATCACTGTGACACTGATCAGACTACTTGACGTCAAAGTAAAAACAGACCTGAAAAGTGATCTGTATTTTTCACCCCCTTTAATATGACACACCTAAATCCTCACCGGTGTTGCAAATTAATTTTAGAAATTCCATCATTAGTTCAATGGTCATCACCTGTCTGTAGTTTTAATCAATTGTTGTAGAAATTCACTTCATCTGCAAGGTTCGACTTGTGGTGAGTCAGTATGGTTGCCTAACCAACAAAGTGAAGATGAAAGAACACTCCAAGCAACTCCGAGTAAAGGTGATTGACAACAGGTCAATCCTAGAGGATGGAGACATGAAAATATCCCAAGTCACTGAATATCCTTTGGAGTCCCGTTAAATCCTCTTGGAACAGATGGCTCCATTCTCTGCCTTGGATCATATCATAAGGAGCAGTTTGAGGCCGACGTTGCTGGTCTCACCATTATTTAATTCTGCTCCATGGCCTCCTCAGCCCTCCACTTCCTCTCAGTCATCACCTCTATGTCGGCCAGAGACAACTTTGAATCAGTAGACAGCCTGCACCTCCCTGACATGGGTGACCTTAAACTCCTCATTCAAACTACTTGTCTTTGATCTGCTTTTTCTTATGCTGAACACATCTGAGACTTCTCAGTAAGGATGGCAGATGTTTCAAGGCAATATAGTAATTTCAGGTAAAAAAGACAGTGTTTTCATTTTACACTTATTAGTCTTGACATCAAAGAGTTGCAGTATGTTGTATGTTGCAGAAGCTGGTAAGAAGTTCACTCAGCTCTGTACAACAAGACAACAGTGACCTACTACGGATGTGTAAACCTGCAACTAACAGCTTAACTTGTTCTTCTGTCCATGCAGAGAAATGCTGCTCAGGCTGTGAGGAAGGCCTAGTTGAATGCTTTTGTGTTGATTGATCCTCCTCTTGAAGCCATCAACTGTCAATAGAGAGACCTTATACACCAGAAGGGACCATGAGAAACACGTTGGGAAATCCAGGCTTTGAATTTCTTTGGATTACCTGACTTGTCCACCGTTTGTGGTGCCCAGTTCATGTTGTGTTCCCCTAGTGTGCAGTTAAAGGTCATTACAAGACTTCAAAGAGGCCTTTGTGAGAGCGTCTGCATCAGGATGTGTGAAATTGCTCAGCCTCCTCCACTTTCCTAAGGACATCCTTTGCCTTTGGTGTTAAATGAGATGGATTTGGATTTTGTTTTCAGTTAAGAAGATAAGGTGATAATTGAGCAAAGGGTAAGAAATCACAACAAACCTCTTATTGCACAACGTGGTTATCTGGTTATTAGAACAAATTGACAAGAACAGGTCATTCAGCCAAACAAAGCTTGCCATCCTATCAATCTAATTTCTTCAAAATCACATCAAGTTGAGTTCTGAGGGTCCCTCAAGTCCTTCACTACACCATACTACTTGGTAATTTATTGTATGTGTCCATGGCCCTTTGTAAAGTGGCCTTTGTAATGTTTGTGTGCAATTTATCCTGAACAAGTTTCCAACTGTGTCCTCATGTTCTTGTTCAACTTAGTATAAAATAACAGCCTGAATCCACTGTACTAATTCTTTTCATAAATTTAAAAACTTTAATCATGTAATCACTTAATCTCTGTTTGCTTAAATTGAAAAGGTTCAACTCCTTCAATCCCTCCTCATAACTTTTACCTCTTAGTCCTGGAATCAGCCCAGATGTTCTTCTCAGGACTTTCTCAAGAGCTGCTATGTCATTTTTGTAAAATGGAGACCTAAACTGCACACAGCACTCCAGGTGAGTCTTCGCCAGTGTGTTGCAAAGCTTAAGCATAACTTCCAACATCTTGTATTCTACACATTGTGCTATATAACCTAACGAGCAAAGTACAGAAGTGGTAAGAGGAGGCTGACAGATGTTTCTGGGATGTATCACTAGTCACAGTGGGTTAAGTGCCAAGTTTCATATTTAGTACTAAGGAGGCACAAGATGCAGGTCATTTTTTATGGTGCATATGTGGCTATTGTGCAGAAGGCTAAAGATCAGCCTAACAGTGGTCTACCTATCTTGATTAGAAAATTAACAGGCTGAGGCATTAAGCAGGAAGTGACAGCCTCAGCAACGGACATAAACTCCATCGTGTGATGAAGAAAATTCCGCAGTAATTGTTATGTGACAAAGACACAGTGAGCTATAATTTTACAAATGGAAGGGATTTTGTGTTACGGAAAATGCAATTCCTTGCTAAGCTTTTATTTTGAAAACACTGCCAGAGGTAATGTGAAGATAGGATGGACTTTTATATTGAAGCAAAGTGTAACAGGAACTTCATCATCGTGTGGAAGGTAGAAGAAAAAACAATGGAGAAAAAGAGAAGCCACTGGGGAGCAGGAGATCCTTCATTTTGGGAAACAGGTCTGTAATGTAAACCTCTGGGACTGGTATTCAGGATTACAAAGTGGTTGTGGAATTTCATTGTGGAAACTTCCAGGTAATTTGCTTAATGGATTATTCTTCCTGGATGCTCTCAGACTATGAAAAAGAGAAAAACAACAAGCATTAGATGAAGAAAAAAGTTCCATTGGATGGGTGAGATCAATAATATTTCATATAGAAAACAGAAACTATTCCCTTACTTGGTGGAAGTGCAAATGTAATACTTTTTAACACTTTATTCTTACCCTTTTTCTTTTGTTTATATATATTTTTGAACCTGTATTTGTTTATGATTTAAATTCTGAATACATTTGGTTTTGTTACATTGTAAATTAAAGGGGTATAGTTTTTTTTTTTTTCTTTATAGCATTCTAGAATTCAACCTTGGTGTTTTAGTTTCTCAGCTTGGTGATAGTTGATTGTTAGTTAGATTTAAGTACAGCGTTTAACATCATTGACCACTCTATTCTACTACATAGGTTGGAAATTACATTCGATTCTCATTAACTATCCTTTCCTGGTTTAGTTCTTATTTATCAAATTGATTTCAGAATGTACAGAAATGTGCTGACAACATTACATCATTAAACTCATAAGTTAAATATGGTGTCCTGCAGGGCATAGTACTCTGGCCTTTACTGTTTTTAAATGACAGATATCCATTTGGAGCATCACAAATCACAAGAAAAAAATAACACTAATTTTCACTCATATGCAAAAGACGTCCATACCTTAAGACAAAATGTTTCTCCAGTCGTGTCTTTAATTAATTGTGTCAATGAATTAAAAGAGTGGATGGACAAGAACTCTTTGTCTCTGAATACAGAAAAGTTAGTTACTGGGGGAGTAAAGCAGACCGCAACAACATTCTGTCGCTTTTTAACTCAGATAGACTAGACATTAGTTTTACTGAATCAAAACACAACTTGGGTGTTATCATTGACATCAATACACACACTACAAAACTATCAACTTAAAAATATTGGAAAATTAAGATGTTTTCTAAATATGGAGGATAGTTGGAAAAGTATTCAAGCCTTTATTTCTAGTAGGATTGACTATTTACAGGCTGTTCAAAATGTTCTTTATGCTCCTCCCTGCCACTGCAGGAACCCTTAAAAGAATTGCAAAGTATAAGCACATAACTTAGATTTTAGCTACAGGATCCCCAAAGCTGAGAAATGCTCAGCCTGGTTACATTACGGATGTCCCTCCAGTCTCAGCTTTTAAATCCAAACTGAAGACTCGCTACTTGAGTCTAGTATACCCTGCCTAGAGCTGCTGATTAGCTGTGTATACTGCATCTCTGTTTGTTTGTCATTTGTATAAAAATATAAGTAATATAGGTGGAATCCTGTTATAACAAAACTCATAGGACCAGAAAATATTTTGTTATACTTGACATGTCTTTATAATTAATATGGACAATATGTATACTACTGTATTTTGACTGGGGTTGCCGGCAATTCTCCATCTCTAATAGCTGCTCTGCTGTTCCTGGTAAACTGTAAACCAAGCAATTGGTTCTCCTCTGTAGATCAGGCTTACATCATAACGTGCTTGTCACACAATGTTTAGAGCTTTTAACATTGGGTTTTGGCCTACTTTTCATCGCACTCTCCTGATCTCTCTTCTTTTGGACACGTCTACTACAGTGGTGATTCAGAGCTGCTGATGATCTTCTAATCTGAAGATGGGAGCTAAAGCATTGATGATTGCTCCCATGTCACGCCTCCTAACAGCTCCTATTTTCAAGTCCTGAGACTCTACCTGCCTTCACTAGACAGTCATAGAGGACCTGCATTTTCCTTGGAAACCTGGACACACCTTCCTGTCTCTCATGTAACTCTGTGACCCAAGCTTGACATTACTTATATAAAAAAAAACTCTTCTTATACTGCAAAAAAGATTTTATTTGAAAATGAGACATTAGGCATTTTACACAGAAATATAGGTATGAAACTACAAAATGAAAATGAGACGTAAGATGAAGGTGCGATTCTGAATGCTTTCACATTTCGTCATTTTTCATCATTCTGGAATCAAATTTTTCCAGGATTGTTAATTTTTCTTTCACTGTAAACTGACATCGTTTCTCACTTTTTGTTAATCTCAAAGAAAACTTGAGATTAACGGTATTAAACTTGAACAGTACCGTACCTGCACATACGAAAATTACCCTACGACTCAGAATTTGGCTATGAGGTCGTGCCTACACTCTCTGAGCCTCCCTGAGACTGGAAATTTCCCAACAGACTGTCTCTTTTGTTGATTTCTGTGGCACATTGTGGAAAGTGTAGGTGCGGCATTTAGTATTTTTTGCACCACATTACTATATTTGATGGCCATTTTTGGTTGAAAAAATACTAAAATTTACAATTTGTTTAAACAAAATTTGTTTAACATAATGCTTAATGAACCTTTGTTCAGCTGAACAAAAAGTATTTATTAGTCTGAAAATGTTGTTACTTTGGCAATCACTATATCAGGATTTGACCTGTACACTAATTTTAAATCATTCCTAACACTCCCCTGTTGTGTTTCTCCTCACAATTTGTCCCTTAAATCGGACCTTTCTTCTCATCATCTCCTCCACCACCTTCTTTTCTATCCCCAACCTGTTTATCTCGTCTTCCTTTCTCACTTTCTCTGTCTGGCTATTTTTCAGTGTTCTTCTGCAGCTCCACATCGCAGAGCTTTTTAGCCTTTCCCTCATGTCCATTAGAAGACTAAAGCGGCAGAAGATGATGGGGTCCCGGCAGAGTTTCTGCAAGTGATAGAGGAAGCGGCAGTGAGAAATAAGAGGAGAGTGATAAAACAATCATTATAATGCTTTTCAAATCCAGCTCTGGTAAGAATGCAGTGCTTTCAGCCCATATTTATAAGACAGCATTTCAGTACGGTAAGGCATAGCTATGATTCCATCAATACTTGATTCTGTAAATTTCAAAGACAAAGGACAGATAAAGATTACAGATATAGAAAGAATGGGAAAAGTAAAGTACAAAGTCAACACCTCAGGGGGCTGCTTGTCGATCATCCATATCATCCAAGTAGTGATCTCCCGTACTTGTTAAAATGCAAATGGAATTGTTCTTAGTTCAAGTTTTGATCAGCCCTGTCACATCTGACCTATTCTTATTCTCAGACAGTACACCTTTGTTGTCATCTTAGTAAGAGAAAACAAAAGAAGTCAGAAGAAGAACAATGAAACGGTTTATCCCTCAAATTACCTTTGAAGTCCGAGAGCTTTGTGCCTGTGAATCTCCTGCACAGCACACCATTAATATCTTATCATCATTCTGAAGATTTATGCCAAGCCCGACATTACAGTAACATTTTCAGGTACAAAGGTTGTATTTTGTTATACTGAAGCGTGGATGAACGTACTCGGCTTTTCCTTTGAAATACAATGATGTGTGTGGTTCCTGATCCCAGCCCATGGAGCGAGTTTGATATCAAATGCGACTCTCCTTTCTTTTCTGTACTTTTAACTTGGTAACTGTAGATGCTGTTAAGCCTGATGCCGAAGAGAAGGCACTAAAGCAGCGCTCTGCATTTTAATAATGACAAGTGATAATGATACATGGGGTGCTACTGATTGCTTGTCAGCTTTGAAATGGAAAGCCACTAAAAAAAAAAAAAACACACAAAAAAGAGGATCACTTTAACATGTCCTCGCTCTTGTTAATGGAGTTATTGTACTCTGCAGTGAACTGGTAATGTGAAAATTAATGTTCAGTGACTCAGCCCGGTGAACAGGAGCACATTAGGCAAGACTTCCTAGAAAATGTGGATATTGAGTTTATTTTTTGCTGTCAACTCAGTGTGATTCTGTGCCCCTCCTCACGTGTTTCCCATTTCCCAGGAGCAGGTGCCTCATTTCAAAGTCTTCATTAGGTTTACCTTCTTATCCTTTTATATTATAAAGAGCGTGTAACCCCTGCCTCCTTTGAGACCCTCCTGTTGTTCTCATAATAGCCCCAGTTCTTCGTGGCATGGATTCCACATTGCTTTGAGATTCTGGTCCATGTTGAGATGAGTGCACCACAGCTTTACACCTTCCTGCTGACAACCTCTGGTTCTTCCACATCGCAAAGATGTTCAGTTGGGTTCAGATCTTCTGACTGGTATAGAGGGATATGTTCAGAGCACCGATGAAGAATCAAGAATCACGAGCACATAAGAAGACAAGTATTATACTTTACCAGTAATGGCGCACGATAACGTGCAGTGAATACACTTGACTTGAGCATTCATAGTCTTCATACTCTTTCTCTGTACATTTAGTATTCGTTTGCTCAGAGGTTGATGTGCTTGCTGCTTCCTGAGCAGCTCTTCATTTCTCCACTCTAGCGGCCCGCCGCTTCTCTTCTTTTGTCTGTATTTTTTCATGTTATAACTGATTAAGTCAGTGTTTGTGTTGCAATTACTTATTACGTTTTCCTTGATTTTTCAATTGTCAATTACTACTAAAACATGAATAACGTTTCTGTTTTAACGATGTGTTTACTGCACATAGATTGTTGTAGACATGGAACACACATGAAATGCAAGTGTTCCAAATAACGATATAGTATTTATAAAAGGTGTCATTTTGCTTGACTTCTCACTCTATACACCTCCAAGCAACTGACAGGCAGGTAAACAGACGAGCTGAGAAAAATGTGCGGGGTGGGGATGTGATATCAGACTACTTAATATATTAATTAATATAATTAATATTATTAAATTATAAATTAATATAATTAATTTTAATTTTATATTAATATATAGAATACTCAAAGCATCATGGTGCTCCAACATTGATGGACTGAAAGCCAGAAGTCTACGTGACCATCATCATCAAGTCCTTCGATGAGAACCCTAAATACAAAGAGGACTGTTTCATTTATGTTCGGTAGAATGCCCCGAGGGTACTGGGTGGTCTCTTGGTCTGGAATCCCTGCAGATTTTATTTTTTTTTCTCCAGCCGTCTGGAGTTTTTTTTTGTTTTTTGTTTTTTCTGTCCACCCTGGCCATTAGACTTTACTTATTCTATGTTAATTAATGTTGACTTATTTTTATTTTTTATTGTGTCTTTTATTTTTCTATTCTTCATTTTGTAAAGCACTTTGAGCTACATTTTTTTTAGTATTAAAATGTGCTATATAAATAAATGTTTTTGTTGTTGTTGTTACTTACTGTTTGCTGTTTTGCTGTTTGCTGCTTATCAACACATTTAAAGGACAAAAGACGCTGACGGAGAGGTGAGAAGTGATTTAAGGTGGGACGGATCTACGAGTTTTTTTGTAGGCTCTGGTTATTCTAGTGTTAAGCCGGCACTAAAGTCTTCAATCCGCCTCAAGAATGATTTAAGATATGAAGAAGTAGGGTAAGTGACGGCAAAGGAGGTAGGGAATGAAAACAGCGCCAAAACGCATGTGCCACATGGCCGCCCTGCTGGCTAATGCCAAGAGTTAATTCAACAATAAAATAAAAGAGGAATAACCTTGGAGGTCAATCATCACCCCGAAAGCGGGTAGTAGTCATCACGCAGTATATGTGTACCAAATTTCAGGCCAATAGGTCAAACGGTTTGCGAGCTACAGGTGGTTTAAAATCCTGGACAGACAAATGGACAGCCACGGTAGCGTATTATATAAGTAGATTGTGCACTAGCACTGTAAGGTTTAAACTGGGAAAGGCTTATGCTTATTTATTTGTTAGGTATCTGAGTAAGCTGGAGACCACTACACTATTATAAGTCAAAGGTCAGGTATGCACAGAAGGGTAGGGGGGCAAATTCCTCTCTTCTAGATGGGGAATATTAACTTTAGTTTGGAAATATTGGTGGCAGACACAAGACCAGTACTGGTCAGAAATAGGGCCTGCCAAGTGAGCATGATGGGTAAGGAGGGTGCTACGAACATGAACCATTTGGAGGAAGGGCCACAGGGAATGGAATGTTGGGAGTCGACTGAGGAAGGCAAACGTGTTGGGAGATGAGAACTGTAATAAAAGTAAGGTGTGCCTTTGGGCACTCATTTCACTTGATTTGAGTCAATATGTGCATTAAAGCCTGATTCTGCTGCCATTCCTGAGACCCTGTGTGCCTTTCTTTGAAGACTGGGTGCCACACCTTCACCACAACACTGGGAAGAACACAGAAGTCATTGTTGTATTCATGAAACCAGCTTGATGTGATCTTGGCTCTGTGACATGATGTGTGACGATGCAGGTCCACCTCCAGACTCTCTCTTCATATTTGGGGGCCTCTCAAACCCAACACCATCAATAGTTATGACTGAACTGAGCTGACTAAGGGGGACAAATCTCACATGGAGCAAGGGATGGTGAAAAAGTGCAAAAGAAAGGAAGTGCAAAACAAATCAAAAACAGTGTCCACAGTACTGTGTTCCAGATGTCCATAAATAGTCCATAAAAATCAAGTGAAGAGAGGGGGATAAAAACCATAATAAATAAATCCAATAAGAGCAGAGGTTAAAATGTAGACACTGACTCCTTCCGATCTCAGCCCACCTCCTTTTCATCTACCTGCCTCACCCATCACTCGCACAGCCACAAATGTCATCCTCTGACCCCCATCTTTGGCTGCCTTCTAACCACACAGAAAGACCGTCCGAAATTGATGTTCCTCCCATCTTCCTTCGCGCTCATGCAGTTGTTCCTTGGATGCATAGGGAGGTCCTTCACCGTGCTCACCCCACTCTACACCCTTATTCAGTGGGACAAACCAGTCCCTAGAGCGTCAAAGCCTATGCTCCTTCACGGGGCCCCAGTTCATGCTGCTTTTCTCTTCTAGGTGGCCAGGTATGCCCTTTAGTAATCTTTTCCTTGCTTTTTCACCATCTTTTTTCTCCTCCTGTGCCAGCCTGTACTTATACGGCTCTGTGGGCACAGCATCTTAATCACGCAAGGCAGAAAGCCGATGAAGCAATTGAGAAAGATTGTACCCACACGTGCAGGTGCGACTCACCCCAATTACCTCATTAACTCCAAGCGGTCGTGTAATCGTGCCCTCGGAGAATGACACAGCAATTTGGATTATTTAAAACTGTCAGTTCTTTTGAAGCCACGGGCCCGCTATACCACATGGTGCATTATCAGGCTGGAAGTAACCATTGGAAGACAGGAGAATTGTGGCCATGAAGGGATGCACAAGGTCAGCAAACAATATTCAGATAGGCCGTGACATTCAAGTAATGATTGAACAATATTAACGGACCCAAAGCGTGACAAGAAAACATTCCCCACACAATTACACCACTACCAGCAGCCTTGATTGTTCACACAAGGCAGGTTGGGTGCTTGGATTCATGCCATGGGTGCCAAATTCTGACCCACCATCTGTGTGCCTCAGGAGAAATTGAGATTAATCAGACCAGGCTACATTTTCCAAGTCTTCAGCTGTTTAGTTTTGGCAACCCTGTGACCACTTCGGCCTCCACTTCATATTCTGGTCTGATAGGAGTGGGACCAGAGGTGGTCTTCTGCTGTTCAAGGGTTGACATGTTATATTTCCTGAGATGCTTCTACTGCTCATCACAGTTGTACAGAATGTTTATCTGAGTTACCGTAGCTTTTTTGTCATCTTGGACCAGACTGGCCATTCTCCTCTGACCTTCTCTCATCCACAGGGTGTTTACGTCTGCAGAACTGCCACTCATTGGATGTTTCTTTGATTTTTGGCTGAGTAAACTCTGGAGACTGTGGTGTGTACCAATGCCAGCATATTACAGAAATACTCAAACCAGCCTGCCTGGCTCCAACAATCATGTCACTAAAATCACATTCTTACCCCGTTCTGATGTTAGCTTTACATTTTTCCCTAAAGTTAACCGAAGCTCCTGACCTGATTGGTAGGATTTTGCTTCATGATTGGCTGATCAGATAATTGCATGGATTAACAGCTGTGCAGGTGTGCCCAATACTTTGTTCATGGAGTTGTGAAGGTCCCAGTTGGCTCCCTGGTTGTTTCCAGGAGCCTCTTGAACCTGGAACTGTCAGTAGTCATGAGCTGGGTATATGAGGAGACACACATTCAGCAAGAAGTTGGTGTAAAAATGCCAAGTGCTTTTATTAAAATCCATGAACAAACAGTGTCCTATTGTGCAGTGCATAAAATGATCTTCCTAAGATAAATAAAATAATAATACATGAAAACAGGGAATAGTTAGAACCCAGCTAGTAGAAAATAACAGTCGTCGGGTCCTTAATCCCTCTCTGCCTCCCCAGCTCACACATAGCTCGCCTAGCCAATGAAGACTCCAGCAACTGCGGTCCTCTTTACCGACGCCCTGTCTTGGCTGCCTCCATCAGCATCTACCAGACCACTCAAAGTCGGTTATCCTCCATCTTCCTTCTCGCACACCTGGTGTCCCTTGGACCTCTCAGGAGGACTCCACCACCATTGAACGCACTCCTCTGATTAATCAGCAGGAGAGATCTGTCCCTACAGCGCCGATCCTTCACCCTTCACTCTTCGGTGGGGCTAATGACCACTTTGCCCCCTCCCTCTCACTCGCTCGCTTGCTGCCTCTGCTCAGGCACCCAATACAGTTCACTCGCGGTAATCCCTTGTTCTCAGCCGATCTCATTCAGTTTCTCACCTCCCCTTTGCTGTACAGGCTCCTTTATATCTTCCCCAATTGGGTGCAGGTGTGGTCCTCCATCTACTCCGAGGTGTGATGAGGCACCTGAATGACCCGCTAGTATTTGCACGTTAATGTGCGATCAGCCAAGCATCCCAACCATCTCTGGAGCAGCACCTGCATACTCACACCCGCACCCGCACCTTATTATTTATTTAAAATACACTTCACCACAGACCTATCGCAGGGTATCTTGTGCTTACCCAGGAATTTCGCACATCCCCAGCGTTACTCACGTTCGATGAATGCCCAGAAGTTCACTGATACCTTTTCAAGCCTTCACTTACCTGTGGTGACAGAAGCCCTTTCTGTGTGTTCTGATGCTCATAGCCAGTTAGGCTCTGAGAGTCGACTTGTAAGCACACACTGCACCTCATTGCACCCTTAGAGTTAAGGAGAGCCAGGGTTAAGGCCAGAGTTCAGCCCTGGGTAAATGACACCACTCGCGCTATCAGGCAGGAAAGTAGGCAGGCTGAGCACGGCTGGAGAAAGGAGAAACTGCAGGCCTCATATGAAATTCTGAAATCTCGCTTGAAGGCGTTGAGCGCAGCAAAATCAAATATCTATCAGATTTAATTGCTAATGCTGCCTCGAGAGCTGGAGTGTTTTATAACCCTGCGGGTTTACCAGAGACCTGTGAGAAATTCTTTATAAATAAAATCCAGGTTATTTGGCCTGTTTTATCCATCCAGCCGTGGATCATAGTGCACGGACTCCAGCGACCCTTGGGCTGGTGTGTAGTCAGGCTACGCTGTTTCAGCTATCCGATATAGTCGTGCGTTTAAAAACCTTCCAGTTATCCTCTCGATATTTCACCTGCACGCCTGTTTAAAGATTCTTTTGGAGTCCTCACTCGTTTTTGCCATAATCAATAAATGTTTAAAAGTGGTGGAAATGCCTGACCACTTAGCCACTACTGAAGAAACCTGCTCTGGATTCCATAATGCTTTCAAATTATAGGCCTATCTCTAAACTCCAAAATTATGCAAAAGGTGGTTTTTGTGCAATTAATGTCATATGGTGTGTCTCAATCTGGTTTTAAAAAACTTCAGAGCACTGAATCTGTTTTGTTGAAGATGCCTAATGATATTTTATTAACTTTGGACTCGGGTTCTTCTGCTCTTTTAGTGCTGCTGGACCCTGATACAGATTTTGAAAAAGTGGGCCATGGGGTTTTGTTAAAACGGCTTGAATGTGAAGTCGGCATTCAGGGATGTGCGCTGAAATGGTTTGTGTTCTACTTAAGTGGTAGATCTTCATCGGTTAACATAGGTGAGGGTCTCTCCCAGCCAGCTCTGCTCGTACAAGGTGTACCCCAAGGCTCTGGCCCCTGCATTATTTGCTCCTTTTGGGGTCCATATTTCAAAAACACGGTGTCAATTACCATTGTTATGCTGATGATACTCATAAAGTTAGCCCTGACATCGCCTTATCTGTATAAAAAGCTGGTGGAGTGTATCGACGATATTAAACTTTGGATGGTGCAACATTTCCTCCAACTGAATGAAAATAAAAGAGAGGTCATTATCTTTGAACCTACTTCTTTTGCTAATGAAACTGGCACTCACTTAGGCTCGCTGACAGCAAAAATTCATAATGACGTTGGGAACCCGAGTATCGCCCTCGAGTCATCACTAAGTTTCAACAAACAGATCTCCACGGTGGTAAAGTCCAGCTTTTACCAGCTGAGGCAAATCTCAAAATTAAAATCCTTTCTTTCACAGAAGGATTTGGAAATAGTGATTTGTGCTTTTATTACATCTCAGATTATTCCAATTTCCTCTGTGTGGGACTGCCTAAGTCTGCCCTGTTGTATCTTCAACTAGATCGAAATACAGCAGCTAGATTTCTAACCAACACTAGAAAAAGAGAGCGTATCTCACCCGTGTACTGGCCTCTCTCCACTGGCTACCGGGGAGATTTCCGATTGGTTTTAAAATTGTATTCTTTGTTTTTAAGGCCTTGCATAGTTTAGCCCCAAAATACATCTGCGATCTCCTTCATCCCCTCTTGGGAATGAGGACTTTGAGGTCATCTGCTCTTTTACTCCTTGCAGTTCCAAGACCACGGCTGAAGTCCAGGGGTTGACAGGGTTTTTTTCAGGCTTGGGAACGATCTGCCACTCCACATCAGATCTGCTCCGTTAAAAACCCTCTTCCTTCTCCACCATTCACTGTGGGTAAGGTCGTCGGGAGGGCGAGAATGGAAATTAACAATCTGTTTTACATAATTGTTTGCTTTACGTTAGTCTTATCTGTTCCTTTGTGCAGCACTTTGGTGCAACTTCTGTTGTTTTTAAAAGTACTTTAATAAATAAATTTGACTTGACATCGACAGGAGAGTATTTGTGCACTAACATCACCTCTTACTCGTGATCTGACAAACATTTATCATAAACATCAGTCCCACTCACAAGCTCTCACATTTTGGGCCCCACTTGTGGCTTGGGATTTCCATGACGTTTTAAGAAAACTGAGCTGACATCTTTACCTGCGTGACCTCGAGCCAGGTAATGGAAAAGAAACAAAATGAAACAAACCAAACAGACCTTCCTGAATGGCTTCTCACTTCCATTCGATGGCTTCAACCTGGCTTGCCCATCTCTCTCTCTCTGACCTGCACCATGCGTAGCCCCCTCAACTCGTGGCATCAGAACGCCAGTCTCTTCAGCGGTTGACTGCACAACACCGGTGTCTGCGACCCATGGAGTGTTCTTTCCTCAAACTGCTACGCCTTTGTCAATCCTTGTATCTCCCGGCTACTAGACATTGGACTCCACGCTAGTGTGTGCAGGGTCTCCTCGCCGATCCTCATTCGTTTTTTTCACTCCGTCCACTACACCAGGGGTTCTTAACCTCAGTCCTGGGGGCCTTCAGGTTTTTCCTTCAAGCAGATTCATAATCGGTGACAACAACTGATAACACTGATCTCAATTAGTTAGCTGGTACTTTTTTTCCTCCTCTCTTATTCTACATTAAGAAAGCACAGCAGCACGATGTTTACATTTATAAGACATTTAGAAAGATTTCCATTTTTGCTATAGATTTAAATGCTTAAATCACTTTTGTTGATTTCATTATATTTTGCCCTTTCTCTGTGCAGTTTGTATCTTAATAATGACAACCAGCAGAGCAGACAGCCAGGCAAACGACGCTGAAGCATCAAAGGCTGCAAGACCCACTAATTAGAAAATAATAAATTAATTAAACAATTCGAACACCCGGAAAAATAGAATGAAAATCAAGATGAAAATACTGTTAAAAAGAAAACAATACATTATTCCCATATAACTGCTTGTACATTTTAGTATCTTTTTAGTTTTCTAATTTCACAGAATCTGTTAAACAACAGTTCACTTAATTAGCCCAGGATTCCAATTAAAAACAGGAGCTGGTTAGAACAAAAACCTGCAGCCACAGGGGTCCCCAGGACCGCTGCTGAGGACCCCTGTGATAAGGGGTTATGCTGCCACCTAGTGGCAGACACTATATAAACAGACTGGGAGTCCTGTGGGCAGTTGACTGTTCTGACACGCGCAGTTTGAATAAAGCAGACAGAAAACGGCTCCGCGTGGTCCATACACATAAACACCCTGCACTAGACTGCCAGCCTACGGCTCGTCTCACTGCTTCATCCTGGAAAGGTTCTGTTTTGAGCCTTGTGGCGATGCCGGCCCCCTACAGACTCCCTCTTCCCACATGGGAGCCTGCTGAACCCCCACCGTCGATAGTTATGACCGGGATGAGCTGACATATGAAGATAATTCTCTGATGAGGCCAGAGGATGGTGGAAAAAGTGCTAAAGTGCTTTTATTAAAAACCAGTCAAAACAAAAGTGTCAATGGTGCAGTGCTCTAAAAAACAATACATATCCATCCATTATCCAACCCAGCAGACCCAATGGGGGTCTGCTGGAGCCAACACACAGGAAACAAACACCGGGCAGAGCGCCAGCCCACCGCAGGGCACACACACACACATCAGGGACAATTTAGAATTGCCAACGCACCTAACCTGCATGTCTTTGGACTGTTGGAGGAAACCCGGGGAGAACATGCAAACTCCACGCAGGGAGGACCCGGGAAGCGAACCCCGGTCTTCTAACTGTGAGGCAGCAGCACTACCACTGCGCCACCGTGCCACCCCAACAGTACATATATAAATCCATAAAAATCCAATGAAAAGTGGGGATAAAAAAAAGCAATAAATTAATCCATTAAAAAAATCTGAGGTTAATATGCAGACTAACTCCTCCTGATGTCAGCACACCTCCTTCTCATTCTCCTGGCTCACCCATTGCTCACGTAGCTGGCGGAGACTCAGCAGCCACAAGCTCCTTTATGCTGACCCCCATCTTGCGGCTCTCTTCCCTTCTTCCTTTGCGCTCACGTCGTCGTACCTTGAAAGCCTAGGGAGGGCACCTGCCTTGCTCTCCACACTCCACCCGAATGTTCAGTGGGGCGAACAAGCCCCTACAGCGCCACAGCCAATGCTCCTTCACGGGGCCCTAGCTTGTGCTGCTTCCTCCTTTCCTCCTTCCAGGTGGCTAGCTCATCGCCCAGACTGCATTTCACCTTTCCTTGTGTCGACCCGTATATACACCCTCACGTCTCTGTGGGCGCAGTGCCTTAATCACATGCTGCAGGAAACCAATGAAGCAATGGGGAATGATGGCAACCGTACTTGCAGATGCGACTCACCCCAACTACCTCATTAACTCCCCACAGTTGTGCAATCGCGCCCATGGAGAGTGACACAGCTTTATGGATTTGAAACTGGCCCTTTTTTTTTTTTTTTGGAGCTGCGGACCCGCTACACCACAAGCCTATCCTAATATTTGAATATTTTATTCCTTTGTCCGTGCAGCTTCTTTGTTATGTCCTCTAACCCAACTCATGTTCTCTTATCTTTACACTCACCTGACCTGAAAGTAGCACTGCAACGATTAATCGACGTAATTGATGACGTCGACTACAAAAAATCGTTGCCGCAGATTTTTTATTGTCGACGTGTCATAAACAGAACCTTCAATAGAGGCTCCTCTCACAAAGAACCACATTGGTTTTTGTGACTGCAATGCACTACATCAACGTCCGGGGGCAGTGTTGTTTGTTATCGTTTGTTAAGACTGCACACAGTCCTACCAACGCAAGCATCATGGAGCTGTGATGCCCATAGACATATATAGGTAGATGCCGCATTCACTGTGTTGCCCAGTTGACACGATAAGTCAGCGCGTCCGCAGCATTGCGAGTGGTAAACGTGCCATTTAAACTAACACAGGTAGACGTGGAAACTGGGTTTTCTGATGAAAAAACAATAACGTTTTAAACAGTATTGTTTACATACAACAGATTTTGGTGAACTGTTTAAATGCAATTATTTATATCTATTTATACACTAATAATGGCAATTATTAAATAATAATTATTATTAATATTATTATTAAATAATTCCTCCCGTATAAGTAACATTTCTCGGACCGCCTTCTTCCATCTCCAAAACATTTCTAGACTTTGTCCTGTTCTTACACCACACAGTACTGAAGTATCGGTTGATGCCTGAGTCACCTCACGTATAGATTACTGTAATGCTGTCTGTCATCCCACAAAAACGTATTCATCACTTACAATTTATTCAAAATTCTGCTGCCAGGATAATAACCTGCTGTTCTAAATCTACTGAACATATTACACCGATTAACTCTCAACTTCACTGGCTCCCTGCTAACTACAGAATACAATACTAAATACTGCTCTGAACATTTAAATCTCCCTCCTACCTCACTGATCTCCTACAGACTGACACTCCTCGCGCTCACTCAGATCCTGTAATTTAAGAGTATTTTAAGTTCTGACCATTATTCTTGCCAGACTGCCTGTTTGCTAGCTTAGTCTTCCCTAACAACTGTCTCTACTAACACTTCTTTCTGTGGTTAAAACTGACACAGAGATCAGAAGTTCAAGTGAAAGAATTGACTTTACGGTGTAGCGGGTGCCACATGTGTCTATTGTCCCATTGGCAGTTTGCAGCTCCTTAGGGTGGTTACTGAAGATACACCTTTAAGGGGGAGGTCACAACACGGACAGGACGATTGGTGCTGAAGACTGTAAACCAGAAAAGAAGGGGAGAAAGAGAGAGAGAGAGAGACATCAGGTGGTGGAGCAAGGAGAAGCAACGAGGCAGCGTCAAGAATACACCTGCCGGAGGAAGTTTGTTTTTCCTTCTCACGCGACGACACAAGGGAGACGTGTCTCTGCAAACAGGCGTTTTTTTGGTTTTGCCAGCAATTCTTTGCACCGGTAGGACAGAACTTTTGTGGGGCCTACGCATGGTGCAGGTCAGAGAGAGATGGGCAAGCCAGGTTGAGGCCATTGAATGGAAGTGAGAAGCCATTCAGGAAGGTCTGTTTGGTTTGTTTCATTTTGTTTCTTTTCCATTACCTGGCTTGAGGTCACGCAAGTAAAGGGGTCAGCTCAGTTTTGTGCTTGGCGGCCGGCGTATTCTGTGAGGCTTCCACTTTACATTTTGATTCAGAGCAGTAAAGACATCTCGCCCTCTAATCTATGAAAGGTTGTCTTGATTCCATGTTAGGTACTTGTTTGTTTGTTTGTTTGTTTGTTTTTTGTCTGTATGTAAATATATATGTATAGATTTTTTCCTCTTCTTCATTGTGGTAATGCTTATTGCCTGATGCTGAGCTGGGGCATGTGGTGAGGACGCACGTTGGTCACGTTACCCCGAAAGATTTTCAATAACAAATTGCTTTTCCCTAGCGATTTTCTGATTGTGCAGCCACACCCGGGGTTTGGTTGTTCGACCGGGACATCAGTACAACGGTTTTACCATCAAAAAGAATGGTCCATAATCATTACTTAACACTTCATAACACAAGAATAAAATCACGTTGCCTTACACACCACTTTTAACCTCTTTCTCTATAAAAATGCTGAAGCTTTCTGCTTGGGTTTTTCTTTTTTTTACTAGTTAGCTCGTCCATTCCCCATATCGTCTTCCTCTCACTACTCTCTCTCCTGCTTCTTTCACCGTCCAATCAAGTCTCAATTATCACCCTACTTTGGCTGAGATGGACCAATCAGGGGGCACTAGCATCCATCAGGCTAATTTTTAAGCCTTGACCTGTCAACACAGCTAAAATGACATCAGATTTGGAGACATGCCCCCATACATGGCTGGCGGAAATTTTTCTAACTCTGCGCTGTGATGGACACGCCGGCTGTGTCTCCAAATGGAGGCTGGTTATGTGGAGTCAGAATGATGAACCTGCGCAGGGCTGAATATGCTGCCACAGGTCATCAAAGCACAAGGAAGATCTTGGAAATGCATCTGCTCATCATGTAGGTCCCTCACCTCCGAGAGTATTACACTCATCCCACCTTCACCACTTCTGGTTGATGGCTCTGATGGTCCACCTTCTCCTTTTCTTTCTCTTAAGGTCAGTAACAGCAGCCACAAGTCTGCTTCCATCAGCATAATCTGACTGAGCATCACCATCTTTCACTGAACAATTCATTCCCGCTGCTGTGAAATTCTAAGGTATGCTACATTGACCAGACACTGCCATCTACTGACGAGAAGAACAATGACACACCAATCAGAGGGGCCACAAGTACAAATGTGTTTTGGTCACAGGAGATGTCAGAAACAACATGGACAAGTGTGCATTAAGAGTCTCAGTTTGGTGGATTATTTTTCATCCATCCATCATCCAACCCGCTATATCCTAACTACAGTGTCACGGGGGTCTGCTGGAGCCAATCCCAGCCAACACAGGGCGCAAAGCAGGAAACAAACCCCGGGCAGGGCACCAGTCCATCGCAGGGTGTACACACACACACACACCAAGCACAATTTAGGATCACCAATGCACCTAACCTGCATGTCTTTGGACTGTGGGAGGAAACCCACGCAGACACGGCGAGAACATGCAAACTCCACGCAGGGAGGACCTGGGAAACAAACCTGGGTCTCCTAACTGCGAGGCAGCAGCGCTACCACTGCGCCACCGTGTGGCCTCGGATTATTTTTCAACCAACCATTTTCTAACCCGCTGAATCCAAATACAGGGTCACGGGGGTCTGCTGGAGCCAATCCCAGCCAACACAGGGCACAAGGCAGGAACCAATCCCGGGCAGGGTGCCAACCCACCGCAGGACACACACAAACACATCCACACACCGAGCATACACTAGGGCGAATTCAGAATCGCCAATCCACCTAACCTACATGTCTTTGGACTGTGGGAGGAAACCCACGCAGACACGGGGAGAACATGCAAACTCCACACAGGGAGGACCCGAGAAGCGAACCCGGGTCACCTATCTGCGAGGCAGCAGCGCTACCACTGCGCCACCGTGTGGCCTCGGATTATTTTTCAATTTAAATAAAAAAATTCACATAATTATTATTTTGTATTACTCTGTTGATGATGTCATATCAGCACCATTTTGAGATTACTTCATGTCCACAGCCAATTTGTTTTTAGCAACGAGTTTCATTTTATGTTTGACGGTGTCTGACGTCACAATTACTGATAGAATCTCAGCATTGCTGCTTTCCAAGGTTTGAGATTCGATTTTGAACCAAACTCTGACCGTTTCTAGCAATTTGGGGCAAAGGATTTTCAGTCAGGGCCTTTTGATTTGCTGTGACTTATATAAAGCACTTACAGTGGGATGCAAAAGTTTGGGCAGCCTTGTTAATAGTCCTTATTTTCCTGTATAAATCATTGTTTGTTACGATAAAAAATGTCAGTTAAATATATCATATAGGAGACACACACAGTGATATTTGAGAAGTGAAATGAAGTTTACACTTTCTGTAAATCCAATAAAGTGTTCTTGTCTGGCCCATCTCCTGTAACCTCATTTTGTGGTCCTTTGTTTTTAAACTCAGTCCTTCAGATTGAGCTAATCCATCTCCTGCAGCACCTGTCAACATCTTGTAGTGTCCATGGCCCAATGAATTCACTTCTGAGTGTCATGAAGTCCATGACCCAACGTATTTATCTTTACATGTCATGAAGTCCTGCTGTCACGTCAATCACTTTTAGGATTAGTCAGGCGTGCCTAATAAAGTGAACATTCCTGTTATGGCCAGTGGGGTTAGATTGGTGACGTCTGTGCTTCGTGCAGTAAAACCCTTCCTTGTCAGCCTTCTCTCACAGAACAGAGCAATAATGAAAGATGTGCCCTCCTGATTTCTTTGCACACACACACACACAATCTCCTTCATGTGTAACTCTCTACCTATCAGAGTGAGGTGGTCAAACATTGGACGTTGTGGAAGAATAATTTTAGGGTAGCATTGCATTCAGCTGAAAGAAATAGCATAAAGGGTTAATAAATGTCAGCCACCTGTTTAGGCCTATCAGGAAGTGAACAACAAAGACAAAGATGTCACACACAAAGTGAACTGGAAGATGACTAAGAGGGCAGCAGATGTCCTGTAAACAACCGGAATGGACCGTTGTTACATACACAGACATTTCAAGGGTGGTGGCTCAACCCAGAGGGTATAAGAAGAGCCAGCAACTAATAAAATAGACTTTTCTTTTATATGAGTCATTTGGGTGTAAACCAATCAGAGCAAAATGATTGCACTGTTTGACACTGCATGTAAATCCAGTTGCTTATAAAATAGACGCACACCTTGAATATTTGACCATTCTCATCATGCTCTAGTTCTCAAACTTTTGAATTTTGCGCCCCCTGCATAATATAAGATAGATGAGAATAACCCAGGATACAACTAACAAAGGTATGATACTCATGCGGTGTCGCAGTATCCTATCATTTGTATCATTTGTTCGGCTAACTTCGATGAAATATTTGCAAGTGCTTTTTATAACTGTTAAAATGCCTTGTGTGGTTTTTGGTAGTAATTCTAATCCCAAAAACAAAGAAGAAATTATTTATTCTTATTGAATTATTTTTTTATGTAAAGAAACGATTAAATTTGTTTTAATTTTTTAAATCTCGTAAACGAGGACACCGATGAAGTCAATCCGCGAAAGACGAACGTATTTTCGTCCGACAATTTTGTCAATTTGGCAATATTGGCTACGCTGCCCATGTGGTGCAGTTGCGCCGCATTATCACCTGATTTACTGTTACCTGAATGTTTGCGACAGATACCGATACGTCTCGAACTTTCTGGATTGAAAATACGCGACTATAAAAGCAGCAGCAGCGAGTCATTAGATCTATGCCTGACAAATGTTTTATTTTAATTTTAGTTATAATGCATTCGTTGTGGTTATATGCATGCAAATTTAAATTTGAAATAAAAATGTACAAAATGAATTTTGATGTCTTGTTCATTTATTCGACGTCCCCCTTGTACTACTTCAGCGCCCCGCTGCTCTAGTGGAATGCTCCCTGTTCAAGCATTAGCTGAAGATTAATGAATGACGCAATGAACGGCTTTCCTCCTGCCTGATTACTGACCAAACGCTTTTATCAGACTTGCCTCGTTAGAAGCTAAGGTTCTTTCTTTCATTAAGATGTTGAGATATGTCGACCACAAGATACACGAGCGTTTACAGTGGGAGTCAACGTGTTTAGTCCCTTCCAGCCTTTGCTGCTGCTCTGCTCTGCTCATCAGGACTCGTCTGACGTTAATGCAAGGCCTGGAGCCTAAAGGGCCCACAACTCATTTGTCACAGACTCCCTCGACATCACAACTTAAAGCATTTTTTAGAAACCCAGGAATTTTTGCAGCATTCCCACAGCAGAAACTCGGGTCGTTTGTAGTTCTTGGTCCTTTTTTAGCTCCTACACCAGCGTATGTACTTTTCATTCAACCTGGGGGTGGGACACGGGTGATGACTTGTGCTGATTGGTTCACCACAAGCACTGGCGGCATTTTACAAATCTGTTCGTAGTTTAACTTTGGAGAGTTATTGGTGAAGATTTTCAATTGCCACCTCCCTAGTGCACTGCATCGTGCCGCCTAATGAAGCGATAATCTCTTCCGTGAAGTCGCGATCGCATTGTAGCAGTAAGTTGAAGGAGTCCACCGATCACACTGTACTTTGCACCGCACCATTCTTCATGTCTACCTTGGTGGTGTCCAAGCCAGTGCTCTGCATTGAAGCAATAATTCCTCCCATGAAGTAGTGATCACTTCAGAGCAATGAAGTTTGAGGGCGGGGGGCCTCTCGATCGCACCATATCTTGTACTGCGTCACTCTTCATAGGCGCCTCCTTGGTGCACCACAACAAAACTGTAATTGACCCCAAGAATCACTTTGAAGCAATAAGGTCCCCCATAATGCTCCCAGTGACTCCTCAGTATGCTGTCTAACACTCTTTGTCGAAGCAGTAATTTCTCCTATGATGTTGGGATCACTTCAAATCAATAAGGTGGGGGGGTACCCCTTGAACTCCTAATATCGGCCCACTTTGCATCACATTACTCTTCACTGCTGCCTCCCTGGTGTGCCCTGCCATGCATCACATCACACCATCTGAGGGGTCGGAGGGGTACGTCCTGTGAACTCTTGAATGCGCGTCGCTCTTCTTTGTATGTCATATATTTTTCATAAAGGTTAAAGTTCTGCCTCACAGTAAGGAGACCCGGGTTCGTTTCCCGGGTCCTCCCTGCGTGGAGTTTGCATGTTCTCCCCATGTATTCGTGGGTTTCCTCCCACAGTCCAAAGACATGCAGGTTAGGTGGATTGCCGATCCTAAATTGTCCCTAGTGTGTGCCCTGTGGTGGGCTGGCGCCCTGCCCGGGGTTTGTTTCCTGCCCTGTGCCCGGTGTTGGCTGCGATTGGCTCCAGCAGACCCCTGTGACCCTGTAGTTAGGATATAGCGGGTTGGATGATGGATGGATGGTTAAAGTTCCTGTTGTGCAGTGAGAATGCAACACACAATGGCGGCCAGGGACCTCAAGTTGGTTCCTGAAAACGGAGATCCTGCGGTGGCCTATAGACTTCTCTTGGCTAGGAGTAATTACTTCATTGAATTCCTTCTGGAACTTTCTCTTTAAATAATGCCCAATTAATGCATTTGTTAAATTCCAGGTTGTGTGTAAAACTGTGACACTCTACATGATTCCTGGCCAGCTGCTGAGCTGACTTCCTGCTCCCTGGTGGCTCTGATTAATTGAGCTGGTGGCCCTTTGCCGATCCGCACAGGTGTTTCCATTAATTAAACGCATTACTTACGAGCCAAGGAGATGAAGTTTTAAAAGTTGGCAGCGGTTCTTTGTCAGCTCACATTTCACAGACGACAATAATGTTTTATCAGACTCGGGCAGCGAACAGATTAGTAACGCATTAGCTAATGCAGACAGCCCAGGAGAGTCTGACCGTCCAAAAGAACGAATGACGGAGACGGGGAGAGGCAAGGGAAGGAAGTGAGGTGAGCGTTCACCCATGATGGGCAAGCGGGCAAGCCAACCCCCATGGCAGCCTGGAGCAGTGGTGAGGCTCGGCATGGCTTGAACTTTGATGGACTGTACAGTCGTGGCCAAAAGTTTTGAGAAGGACACAAATATTAATTTTCACAACGTTCGCCGCCTCAGTTTTTATGAAGGCAATTTGCATCGACTCCAGAATGTTACGAAGAGTGATCAGATGAATTGTAATTAATTTCAAAGTCTCTCTTTGCCATGAAAATGAACTTAATTCCAAAAAGCCCATTTCCACTGCATTTCAGCCACAAAAGGACCTGCTGACATCACTTCAGTGATCCTCACGTTAACATGGGTGAGAGTGTTGGCAAGGACAAGGCTGGAGATCACTCTGTCATGCTGATTGAGTTAGAATGGATGGAGAGGTTCGATTGTTGTGAAGAAGGCTTCAGGGTACCTAAGAAAGTCTAGCAAGCAGCAGGACCGTCTCCTGAAGTTGATTCAGTTGCAGGATCGAGGCAGCACCAGGGCAGAGCTTGCTCAGGAATGGCAGCAGGCAGGTGTGAGTGCTTCTGCACACAGTGAGGTGAAGACTTTTAGAGGATGGCCTGGTGTCAAGAAGGGCAGCAAAGAAGCCAAGAAAAACATCAGGGACAGACTGATATTGTGCAGAAGGTACAGGGATAGGACTGCGGAGGACAGCTGGGGTAAAGTCATGTTCTCTGATGAATCCCCTTTCAGATTGTCTGGAGAAGAAAAGGTGAGCGCTACCATCAGTCCTGAGTCATGCCAACAGTAAAGCATCCTGAGACGACTCATGTGTGGGGTTGCTTCCCAGCCAAGGGAGTGGGCTCACTCACAATTTTGCCTAAGAACACAACCATGAATAAAGAATGGTACCAAAACATCCACTGAGAGCAACTTCTCCCAACCCTCCAAGAACAGTTTGTTGACGAACAGTGCCTTTTCCAGCATGATGGTGCACCGTGCTATGAGGCAAAGTGATAACTAAGTGTTTTGGGGAACAAAACATGGCCAGGAATCTCCCCAGACCTTATTTCCACCGAGAACTTGTGGTCAATCCTCTAGAGGTAGGAGAAAAACCCACACATTCTGACAAACTCCAAGCTTTGATTATGCAAGAATGGGCTGCCATCAGTCAGGATTTGGCCCAGAAGTTGATTGACAGCATGCCAGGACAAATTGCAGAGGTCTTGAAAAAGAAGGGCCAACACTGCAAATATTGACTGTTTGCACAAACTTAATGTAATTGTCAATAAAAGCATTTTAAACTTACAAAATGCTTGTAATTATACTTCAGTATACCATAGAAACATATGACCGAAAGATCTTAAAATACTGAAGCAGTAAACTTTGTGAAAACTTGTGTCATTCTCAAAACGTTTGGCCACGACTGTACTTTGAGTTTGCACTTATATTTCCCACCTTGGTGTCCTTTAAATGCTGTACTAAGTACACCATTTTCTATTTGTGACCCCTCATAAATATTTCAGGTGTCCTTACCGGTGCCCCCATTTGTCTGTTCAGCCTCAGCCAGGAGTCCACCACTCACCACTGTTACGCTAGCTGGTGGACTAACAAGAGTAGGACCAGGAGATAAGACCTCGTCAGAAGACAACAGGAGGTTGAAACCAAAAGAAATCAAATGTCGGAAGGTTAAGCGAGAGGCAAAACTCAAAGTCAAAAACAACAGCAATAAAAGGGACTGCGGAGTAATTTGATTTAGAGAATAAATATGTACAACAAAAAGGATGAGGACGAGCTCACAAGATGACCTTTTAACATGTCGTGTGCTAATCAGGGGTTCACCGACAAAAGCGCGAAGGACAAATGAGCGCAGACAAACCCGCTAATTCTTCCTACATATGCAGGGCGTGATCTTAAGGACTGTCTGCGTGCCGAGCTGATGGCATGCCGCGTCTCATAATATTGACTTCTAAAATAAACATTATTATATATGCTTTAAACTAGTAATTCATATTTAATGAAACTTTCGAGATTTTGATGGCGCGTTTTAATCGGCACTATTTTGTCGGCGCGCATATGTCTATCGCGCAAATGTCGGGTCACACTAATCAGGAGGTCGGAACTTTGAATAAATGTCCATAATAATGTGGGGCTGACCAAGCGGTGGGAGAAACAAACAGCAACGACCGTAAACAACCAAAATGGCGTCTTGGCCTTCGTCAGGCCTGGCACACACACTCTCCTGTTCTTCACAACCCGGCCTTGCACATTGCAGGTGGTCCCATTACGTTCCAGCAGAAGGTCAAACACAAAACGCTCTAACAATCCAAAAAACTTTCCAGTAATCCAAAAAACAAGTAAAAAGTCAGAAACAGGGAAAAAGAACAAAAGCACCAAGCAAACTCGAAAATCCAAAGAGACGGTAAAACAACAACACGACACACGTCACCGCTGCGCCACTGAAGCTCTAGGCGGGCTGATGATGAAAACCTGACGCTCGAGAAAAGCAACAACCATCCGATGAAAGGTTTACACTTACCTTCATTTACAGAATTTCTCTTGAAAAAATTAAAATCCACAGTCATGAGACCCCCTGATAAAAAAGATGAACCCAGCAGTTAGCTGAGGTGAATGACGAGCAGAACGGGCAAGTTTCTATTGGCACAAAGGGTCATGAAATGGACAGTAAAGTTCATCTTGTGGACAATCACGACCAGGAAGTGCCCCCTGAGACATGCCCACTAAGACTTCAAACATGTGAGACAATCCTCACTCGAATCCAATAGCAAGGAAGAAGTTAACAATAAAAGTATTTATTAAATTGAAGAGAAAAAGGAAATACAAAAAACCAACAACCACCAACTACTGAAAGGACACAAAGCATCTCCTGTATCCTGTTACTGTATTACGTAGGGCTCGGTGGGCTGCTCGCCTAAGACAGCTTGAAATCAATCAGGACAGGAAGTAATCAATGCAGACCTCAGCGTTACGTTTTGCAGTGCACCATGTGAATCGTATGTCTCTGTTATGTGCCATTTGGTGTGGGGTTTGTCAAAGCAGTGTTAATGTGGGTGATGCGCCATCCGTTAGAATGACAAATGCAATGCATTGTATTACTAAAAATGCTGATGCGCCGCCACCTTTTGACATGACAGTGACATAGCAGCCAGCTGGACACACAGACACTTTTCCTTTTGTTAAGGGGGCTAATATAAATACGTAAACTTGAAAGGTGGGATTTTCATTCTGCTGGCACTAGGAGGTGCCCTCACTCCTTATTTAGCAGGCTGGTTTTAGAATTTTTAACCTTCTCCGGAGATCCAAAAAGGGTGGTGTCTGATGGCAGGCATTGAGGAAGCTGTTGTGGAGGACAGCAGCCGATGCACAATCCCCGACGTAACGGTATCTTTCAGGATCCTAGGTATTCGTTAATTCGTTATGGGAACTCTAGTGGTCCCTGTATTGATTTTCTTGTGTATTTGGGGGTTTTTACATCAGCTTTTCACCTGATTTTTGTTTGTATATAGTTACTTAAAGTGTCTCGTTTCTGCCACCATTTTATGTGATTCTGAGCTCCTGTTGTTAGGACTGTGTCCACGTTGCTAGGGGTGTGGCCTCTGAGGTCGTGAACCTCCAATTACGACACAACGGGATAGAAGTGCACCTCCGAGTTATTTGCATGTCCGAGTTCACGGATTCCAAAACCCTCCTGCTGTCGCTTTGATGAAATACTCGTTGTGAATCTCCAGTTTCTGAACGGCTTTGGAACTTTTTTCACTGCAGATTTTGCCTCACATTTTGGCTTTGCTTGCTCGTATTTCTGGTCTTCTGTTTTCCTTCACCTTTTCTCCCAGTTAAAGAAAAGCTTTTTTTTTATTTTATTTTTTAAACCATGGCATGTAACAATCTTGCTGATGCCACTAGTTGAGATGTGTTTTGTTTCGCTAGCTGGCCTGGCACATTCAAACATGCCATACATCTTAAGCGTCATTTTGCACGATCTTCTCCCTCTCTGTTTCATTTTTTTGTAGTTTTTGTAATTGTTTTGTTTATGTTGTATTGCATACTTAGGTTGTTATTTTGAATTCTCTGAATATTTAATCATTTTATTTTAATTATTTTTAAAATGTTGTATTATTGGAGTTTTTTTGCTTTTTTTTTTGCACTGTTGGATTTTTTGTTCATGAGGACCAGGGGTTTTAAGGCTTCCCCTCTCCTTTTTTTGGCACAGGCACAGCCACACATCGTGTGCTCATGAACCTTGGGGGGTAAGCGTTATGAACCAGCAGCACAAGAGGGTGAAAACAACCAGACCAGCACTCACAAGGTCTGGAACTCAAAAGCAGGCTGCATCCCATTACGTTTGACTCCAAACTGGCAGGCTTCAAGGCCTACACTGGACCAAATGGAGTTCAAGCTTTTAAAGTTAAAAAAATAGATTTTAAATGTCACACATTTACAAATGTACCCTCCAAGGGAGAGGAATCCCACAAAAACATCTTAAAGGATAAGGCCAATGAAGAATCTTTATGAATAAAGAATTTATGTACAAAAATCGCATAATGCAACATAAGAGTAATCCGCAGCCAAATCCAGAAGCAAAATCCAAACATAGAAGCAAGAAAATCACAAAGCAACCCTCGCAATACGTCTTACTGCACCAATGACAGCGAACCTCTGAGAGAACTCAACTGCTCTGCCTGAATGTAAAAGCAGAGGGCGGTCCTTAAGTGGTGATGTCACTGTAGCCACGCCTCTGACAATTCAAGGCACAGAAGTAAACATTTTAAGAATGCAGCAAATAAATTAAAAAACATTCAATACATAAAAAAAACACGACTAATAACAAAATACACAAAATCAGATTTAACAGAACATAAAAAAACACCATAAAGTGAAAATGTACTCGAGTTAGTGGGTAGGTGGGTTACAGTCACAGTAAGCGCATCGAAATCTAAGCCTGCAGTCCATCAACACACAATTCTGTCTCATAATTTTCAATGTCGTCCATTTAAATTAAACTGCATTTCACACGTCGACCCGAGGAGCCGCTGGAGCTTTACAGATGGAGAGGAGACCCCTGGGAGGCACCTGAACGCCGGCTCAGCTCTCACTACGCGGAGATCCTGGAGCCGCGACACCACTGACTGCACGCGGAATGGAGACGAGCGACTCTGAGGCCGCTGACGCCAACGTAACAACCTGTCATGGATGAACTAAATATATGCTTTTATTTATCTGTCTCTTTATGTATATATCATTTTAGAGTTATTCATATTTTTAATGTAATTAATTAATGTTATTCATTACTGCTCTTTTGGGGTTGTTGTTTGTTTTTTTTTTTTTGGAGCCTCTGTAAAGTTTAAATTTAATTAAAATTTCCCCTGGAGACAGATAGATATATATATAATATATAATATTCTAATCTATCTATCTATTATATAGTGCCTTTCCTATCTATCTATCTATCTATCTATCTATATCTCTCTATCTACAGGTATCTATTATATAGTGACTTTCCTATCTATCTATCTATTATATAGTGCCTTTCCTATCTATCTATCTATCTATCTATCTATCTATCTATCTATCTATCTATCTATCTATTATATAGTGCCTTTCCTACCTATCTATCTATCTATGTCTGCAGAAATGCACATGCATACAGAACTCTCCAGAAGGAGTCTGCGTGAGATGAAAGAAGCGCTGACACCAGGATAAGCTGCACAAAAGGATGTCACTGATGGAGTAAAAACCAAGACTTTCATTACCAAAACCCCCCAAATCGATACCCTAATTGGCGAGCTCGCCTTTATTCTGAGCCCAGAAGGCAATTTATTGGAATCTCGGTCAGCACTGAGACGGCACTTTTCACAAGATGGGAAGCAGGAGGGCTGCATACCAGTCGGGTTCATGGGGCTCAGGCACCGATCTAAGAAAACTACAATCATATATCACCCTGCTAGGCACTATAGAAGGTAAAAGATACGGAGGGGTCAGAGCAAAGTGATGTTTCTACTAAGGACTGCTGGACCCTGCCCTTCCATTGTTCTCCTGATGGTGGTAAAAATTGGGACCTGGAGGAAGATCAAAGGGCCACTTTGGAGCTGAAGATGGGTCAGCATCATTTTTAGTTTTTATCTTTTCAAATGTCCTGAAAAGAGAAAATGTTAGCCTTTCTTGCCCTGACGCCATCCTTCCCATCCTCCCTTGCGTCCTTCCCGACATTCCTCCACTTCCGCTCCTCCCCAATAAATGGCCGCGACGCCAGGAGTCGGCGCGCATATGAACTGTTTGTTTATGTTTTGACCTGTTTTTTTGTGTACAATATACGGGCCGGAAAACCCCAACCCTTGCTACTGTCTCTCTCGGTCCTTTACAAGTGGCGAGTCGGCAGGATAGAGATCCCGGAATGACGGAGGGACAGGACCTGAACACCGTGCTGCAGGAATGAACGCCCAGCTCCAGGCCCTGCAGCAAGCGCAAGCCGCTACCAACCGGGAGCTGGAGGCCACGAAGGCCAGGTTAGTGGAAGCCCAACGGGCGAGACCAGACCCCCAGGCAGCCGCCTCCTATGGTCCGATGGGGCCTTCGAGGACGCCGATGCCTACCTGGGCATGTTTGAGAGGACGGCCACCGGACGAGTGGCAGCGGTCCGAGTGGGCGCCCATCTTGGCGCCATACCTAAAGGGACCGCTGCGGCCTATTATGACCTCCCTGAGGAGGAGGCCGCTAATTACGACCTCCTCAAGCCCGAAATATTGGCCCGCTACGGCATTAGCCCGGCCAGCAGGCGTCAATGGCGGAACTGGGTCTTTGACCCGAAAAGCCCTTCGCGCCCAGGCGCTCGAAGTTCTGGGGCAAGATGGGCCGCTGGCTACGGCCAGAGAGCCCGACGGGCGGAAAGTCGTCGAGCGGGTGGCCTGTGAAGGCCTGGTCAATGCAATGCCCAGTTCCCTCGCCCAGCAGGTCCGGGGCACGCCTATCAAACATGTCGGGCCTCCTCGACGCCCTGGAGCGCCAGTTGGCGGTCCTCCGACTTGGGGGTCAGAAAAGCCTGCTCGCGGGAACCGCAGGGACGGGCGGCCACCCCGAGCCCTCGGCGCTGCAGAAGCGCCAGCCAGAGCCAAGAGAGGCCGGGTCCGCCGCGCTTTTTCAAGTGTGGCGAGACCGTCCACCTGCTGCCAAACTGCCCCCATCACATCGCCCCGGAGCCTATGGACTGCAGCTGGACATCACGGAGAGGTATTGTACCCGCCGCATCCCTTGGCGAGTCCAATCACGGGAGTGGTGTTGCTAAATGGGCACGCCGTGGTGGCTTTGTTTGATTCCGCAGCAACATTACCATTGTTGCTCGCCGTTTCGTCTTACCGCAACAGTGGTTAAAGCAGCATTTGTTGGTTACCTGTGTACATGGGGGGACTAGGTCATATCGTTCCGCTCACTGCTATCTTACCTGGAAGGGGGAACCAATCCAAATGACGGTCGCTGTGTTACCTGACCCCCCCTTCCCAGTGATCTGGGACAAGACTGGTCTAAAAAATCAGCGGTAAGCCATTAGCCTCCGGGGCCTCGTTGGATCTTGTCATGAGGGGAAAAGGCACCCTCCCGCGGCCTCCACGCCTGCACAAGGGCAGGCCCTATGGGCGCTGGTGTCTCGGGGACCTTCCGTGGCTACGGACCTTGACCCGAAGATTCCGCGGAGAAGGGACTAGCCAGGAACTCTTCCCGGCCCAGGCCCCAAGACCCTCTCGGCGGCCTGGACCATCAATTTCGGTCCACGCCGCCTCCTTTAAGAGGGAGCAGTGGAATGATGACTCCCGCGCTTTGCCCGAATGCGATTGTTCTGCCTAACAGCTCGACAGCGGACGGATCCACACCGGGAACCCTTCTTTGTCCTTGAAATGATCTGTTGTACCGGTGGCTACCCATGAGGCGAGGTGCGGAAGTTGTTGCTAATTCAGCGTACCTTCCGGGCGGAGATATGCGAGTTGGCACATGCTCACCTCCTAGGCCCACCTCGGGCCGAAAAACACTGGAGAGGATTAAGCCCGCTTTTACTGGCCTGGGATCAATGAGGAGGTCCGCGAGTTCTGTCAATCGTGTCCGGAGTGCCAGCCCCGCCAGATTCCTAGGAGGGACCGTGCTCCTCTAGTCCCTATTCCCCTCGTGGACATCCCTTTGAAAGGATAGGGGTCGATTTGGTGGGACCCTGGAGCCCTCAACCCGTGGCCACAAGTATATCCTAGTCATGGTGGACTATGCCACCCGGTACCCAGAGGCGGTTCCCCGCGCCCGCTAATACTAAAAGCATCGCACGGAACTGGTTAACTTGTTTTCACGCGTGGGCATACCCAAGGAGGTCCTCACGGACCAGGGTACGCCCTTCACTTCGGATACGCTCAAGGAGGTGGCCAAATTACTGCAGATAAAGCACCTGAAAGCGTCAGTCTATCACCCGCAAACTGACGGGTTGGTGAGCGATTTAATCAGACGCTTAAGCAGATGCTCCGCAAGGTAGTCAGCGCTGACGGCAGGAACTGGGACCAGCTCCTCCCGCCGTGCTTTTGCCTACCGGGAGGTACCCCAGGCCTCTACGGCTTCTCCCTTTTGAATTACTATACGGGCGACAACCCCGGGGAATCCTCGACATCCTAAAAGAAGGCTGGGAGGCCGAGGCTCTTCCCTCCTCTAATATTTTGAGTACGTGCGCAACTGCGCCATCACTCACAAAGATCAGGCCCCTCCTAAAAGAGCACGTGACTCGTGCGCAAGCAGCGCAGGCCGGTGTTACAACCGCAACTCCGTCCTCAGGGAGTTCCGCCGGGGACCGAAGTTATGGTGCTCGCCCGACCTCCCACTCGAAGCTGCTCGCCACTGGCAAGGGCCTTACGAGGTTAAGGAGAGAAAGGGACTCGTCGACTATTTGGTAAACAGCCCAACCGTCGACCGAAAGTGAGAGGATCTATCATGTCAACCTGTTAAAGCCCTGGAGAGATAGAGAGGAGCTCCCCAGCTCCCGTAGGTCACTCTCCCTTTTCGCAAGCACAACTGCCCTTAACCTCGGCGAAGAGCTGACCCCCAAGCAGCGGCAGGAGTTAGCCCAAACACTCCGAGCCATCCCCGAGGTAGTGAGCGAGTCACCCGGCCGGACCGCGCTGATTGAGCACGATATAGTCACGGAGCCCGGGTAATCGTCCGGGAGAGGCCCTACCGACTCCGGAGGCAAAACGCGCAGAGGTCGAACTGGAGGTGAAACGTATGTTGGACATGGACATAATTGAAGAGAGCCATAGTCCCTGGTCCAGCCCTATTGTCCTCGCCTCCAAGCCAGACGGCTCCTGGAGGTTCTGTAATGACTTTAGACGCCTGAATCAGATCTCCAAGTTCGATGCCTACCCCATGCCCCGCATTGACGACCTCCTTGAGCGGCTGGAGTACGGCTCGATATCTGACTACCCTTGACATGACAAAAGGGTATTGGCAAATTCCTTTAACGGCATCCGCAAAGGAGAAAACGGCCTTTAGCACCCCTAGCGGGCACTGGCAGTACAAGGTCCTCCCATTTGGGCTGCACGGGCCCGGCGACCTTCCAACGCCTGGTAGATAGAGTGCTGAGCCCACCAGTCCTATAGCGCCGCCTACCTGGATGACGTTGTCATCTATTCCGCACCTGGGAGGAGCATCTACTGCAGGTCGCAGCTGTCCTCCTAACACTGGCTAAAGCCGCCTCCGCATAAACCCCGGAAGTGTTTTTGGATTAAAGGAGGCCAAATATTTAGGCTACCTCGTGGGACAAGGACAGGTGCGCCACAGAGCTCCAAAGTTAAAGACATCTTAGAATGGCCCGTCCGAGTACCAAGAAACAGGTGCAGGCTTTCTTGGGGCTTGCGGGTTACTACCGCCGGTTTGTTCCCGTTTCTCCAAAGAGCAGCACCCTTGACTGACCTGACAAAAGGGCGCCCCTATACGTGGTGTGGACCGACAAAGCAGAACAGCGCTCAGTGACCTAAAGAAGGCCCTAACGCCGGCACCTGTGTTACGGACGCCCGATTTTGGGCTCCCGTTTATTCTCCAGACCGACGCCGGACACAGGCCTGGGTGCCGTGCTGAGCCAAAGCGTCGATGGTGTCGAGCACCCTGTGATGTACCTTAGCCGAAACTGATGGACCGGGAGACCCGGTACGCGGCAGTGGAGAGGGAGGCCTTGGCCATTAAGTGGGCAGTGACCCACCTCCGGTACTACCTGCTGGGTCGCGAGTTCGCTCTGGTGACTGATCACGCTGCACTTCAGTGGATGTCCCTGCACAAAGAGTCGAATCCGCGGGTCACCAGGTGGTTCCTGGACTTACAGCCGTATAAGTTCACTGTCACTTATCGGCGGGCACCCTTCAGGCCAATGCCGATGCCCTCTCTCGTATTCACGACCTCTCGGTTAGGTCCGCCCGACCTGACGGTCCTGGGCTAAGGGGGATCGTCACGCACGCCTTGAGTAGGAGGCAGCGGATTGATTCGACGCACCTGGGAAACCACTCCGCCAGGGAATGGTGGGGTATTAACTTTCTCCCTCTGCTTCCTCATAGGAAAAAAGACCTTCCTGCACCATAGGCATGGATGACCGCAGTGCATACTTCCGCCCTTCCTCCGCCATCTTGCCCTGACGTCATCCTTCCCATCCTCCCTTGCGGTCCTTCCCGACATTCCTCCACTTCCGCTCCTCCCCAATAAAATGGCCGCGGCGCCAGGAGTCGGCGCGCGATATGAACTTTTGAGTTTATAGTTTTGACCTGTTTAATTTTTGTGTACAATATACGGGGCCGGAAAACCCCAACCCTTGCTACTGTCTCTCTCGGTCTTTTACACCTTATAAAATGCTGGCACCCGCATCCAAGTAAAGCATTAAACAACTAAACAAGCTACTGACACCAGCATCTTCTGAGCTCAGTGTGGCCATTACAAGCACAGAATCCCACCTGCAATGAACACAGGAGAACACGAGAGGAAGCAGGCAGACCCCTGGTAGTAGAAGTCACATTTATTGTAGTATTAATTGTTATAATCAGTCATTTTGATTGAGTAGTTGTAGTCGTATTATCCATAGTAGTAGTAGTGTTTATTGTAGTGTCATAGTTGTATTCATTGCAGCAGTTCTAGCTCAATTACTCAGTAATGTTTAATGTAGTACTTGTATTAACTGTATGGGCGCCTGACCGACAGAGACTCACACTGGAGGCATATATAAAAATAAATAAACTTTTATTTTTCTTCACCTGTGGGACATGTCTTCCCTGTAATCCCCACAGGCACAACACAGTCCCAAAAGACACAAACGAAACAGCACAACACTCTCCTTTCACACCACCACTTCTCCTCCAAGCGTAGTTCTCCTCCTCCTGACTCTGGCCACTCAGTGGTGGCTGCTGGCCCCTTTTATAGTCCACCCGGGTGTGGTGAATGCCCTGTCCATACGGGCTCAGGAGTCCCAGCTGCAGCACCCCCTGGCAGTGCCTGCGGGACCCAACAGGTCAGATTATCTCGGGGCACAACGTGAGTTACCACAGCTATGCTGATGACACACAGTTGTACTTATCAATAGCTCCTGATGACCCCGATTCTATTGATTCACTAACAGAATGTCTGACTTGTATCTCAGAATGGATGAATAGTAATTTTCTCAAGTTAAATAAAGAGAAAACAGAAATTTCAATGATTGGCAATAATAGATATAATGAAGTTATTAGAAATAAACTGGATACATTAGGATTAAAAGTCAAGACGGAGATAAAGAACTTAGGGGTAACCGTTGACTGTAACCTGAATTTTAAATCGCATATTCATCAGACCACTAGGACAGCATTTTTTCACTTAAGAAACATAAGTAAAGTTAGACCTCTTATATCATTGAAAGATGCTGAGAAATTAATTCACACGTTTGTTTTCAGTTGACTAGATTACTGTAACGCACTCCTCTCAGGACTACCCAAAAAAGACATAAATCGTTTGCAACTAGTGCAGAATGCAGCTGCTAGAATCCTAACTGGGAAAAGAAAATCCAAATACATTTATCCAGTTTTGATGTCACTACACTGGTTACCTGTGTCATTCGGAATTGACTTTAAAATACTGCTTATGGTTTATAAAGCCTTAAATAATCTCGCTCCATCATATATATCGGAATGTCTGACACCTTATATTCCAAATCGTAACCTCAGATCCTCAAATGAGTGTCTCCTTAGAATTCCAAGAACAAAACTTAAAAGAAGTGGTGAGGCGACCTTCTGCTGTTATGCACCTAAAATCTGGAATAGCCTGCCAATAGGAATTCGCCAGGCTGATACAGTTGAGCACTTTAAAACACTGCTGAAAACACATTACTTTAACATGGCCTTCTCATAACTTCACTGTAATCTAATCCTGATGCTCTGAATGTTCAATTCATTATCATTACTATTCATGGTGGCTCCAAAATCTGCACTAACCCTACTCTCTCTTCTGATCTTTTTCCGATTTTCTGGGGTGGTGACCTGCGCCACCTCCACCTACTCAACAACAACATTTCTTTATAGAGCACATTTTCATACAAAGCTCAAAGTGCGACATCACCGAGCAGTTCCTACATTGATGGATTAAAAGCCAGAAGTCTACGTGACCATCATCATCAAGTCCTTCTAAGAGAACCCTGAATACAAAGAGGACTGATTGAGCTCATTTACGTTAGGTAGATTGCCTAGAGGAGGCTGGGTGGTCTTGTGGCCTCTGAACCCCTGCAGATTTTATTTTTTCTCTCCAGCCGTCTGGAGTTTTTTTTGTTTTTTCTGTCCTCCCTGGCCATCGGACCTTACTTTTATTCCATGTTAATTAGTGTTGTCTTATTTTAATTCTTACTTTGTCTTTTTTCTCTTTCTTCATCATGTAAAGCACTTTGAGTTATATTATTTGGATGAAAATGTGCTATAGAAATAAAAGTTGACGTTTTTTGTTGTTGCACCCAACTCCTATTCCCATGGAGCCCTGCGGGAAACCGAGGCACCGCTCCAGCCCAGGGGGGCGACCAACTAATGTCCGGGGGAGGTGTTGCAAAGTCCATGGCTGCTCCCCCTGAACATATATATATACTGAAGGGGCGTCCCAGCCGGGCATGAACCCCGGCCGTCTGCCACAACTGCTATACTCGTGATTGTATTTGTTGTAGTGTAGTATTTGTAGCCGTGTTAATCAGTACTAGCAGTGTTAGTATTAATTGTGGCAGTTGTTAGAGTAGTAGTTATCGTAGCTGTCGTAGTCCTATTAACTGTAGAATTCATATTAATCATAATAGTAGTAGTAGTATTTATGGGAGTAATCATAGTGGCACTAATTTTTAGCGTCATAATTGTATTATTTTTACTATGTCAGTAGCTGTAGTAGTATTAATTGTAACTGTTGTAATAGTCTTAACTATCGGAATTGTATTAATTGTAGAAGTTGCAGTAGCATTACTCTTACTAGTAATAGTATAAATCATACTAGTCATAACTCTATTAATTAGAATAGTAATAGTGGTAGTATTTATAGTAGTAATCACAGTACTATTCATTTTTATTGTCGTACTTGTATTTATAGTATTAGTTGTAGTCGTATTAACTGTAACAGCAATATTAATTGTAGTAGTCATAGCAGAATCAATCATAGTAGCGACACCAGTATTAATCATAATAGCAGTAGTATTTATTGTAGTGATCGCAGCGTAGTATTAATTGCACTAGTTGTTGTCACATTACTTGTTGCCAGTGTAGCTGTATTAATCGTAACAGTAGCAGTAGTGTTTATTTATTTATTAGTGTAGTAATATTATTTCTCATAGTCAGAGTTGCATTTATTGTAGTATTAACTGTAGCCGCTGTAGTAGCATTAATCTTAATAGTTGTAATCGTATAAATCGTAACAGCTGTAGCCATGTTAATCATAGTGGTAGTCGCAGTAGCATTAATCATAATAGGTGCAGTTGTATTAATTGTAGCCATATTAGTCATAAGAGTGCTGGTCCAGTTCCTCCCTGTAACTCACCACTTGACCCTGACAAGCTCACTTGACCCACCTGGGCTCCCCTTTAAAACAAGAATATACTTTAAATACCCGCATTGCGCCTGACATTGTGAGTTAACGTCGATCTGCCATACTGTGAGAAGGTCAACGTGAAGTCACTCAAGTTAAGACGTGGAGTCCCACGTGGAGGTCTAACTTTGGGGTCTTCAGCAGAAGGTGCAGATTCCAGGCGCTGCCCTACTGGACATCCAGTGGAGGATGAATTGATGTCAACATGCAGGAAGGCTCCATTGGATCACACGCCCTGGCTGTGCTCCTTGGCTTGCTTCTCCATGGTACATGAGGCTCCTTACTCAGCACCCAAGGGCACAGTGAACAGGCCCCCTTATTACCAGCTCGATATTCAGATTTGATTCCTTGGTATCTAAACTGGCTGTAAATTATCCACCGTTATATTAGTAAAGAAGGAGTTAGGATGAGCAGCACACACAATTCCAATATGGTGGAAGGACTCTAAGAGACCAATAAAACAGGCCAGGGCCCCCCAAAGGCCTAACCTATAGTGACTGTAAAGAAGTCAGCCAGTCTGGAAAGCAGATGTGCGACACATGAGAAAGAATGGAGTCAGAGCTAAGAGAGTGTCAAAGCCAAACGTCAAAAAGAGAGAACGCCAGAGCCAAATCAGAAACCAAAAGGGCAGACCTTTGTTTCAATAATCAGTAGCCAACATTTCAAGGAAACTCAGTCGCTAGGTTTGGTCCAATCTTGGATACAAGAGAATGTTTTGGGGGGGGATTTTATACTGGTGAACCAATGACATCACAAATGGCACAGCCCTGGTGCATCACGGGAGAATTGCTATGAAAATGGATGACACAAAATACAAAAAGTGGCAAAATTCATTGTCAAACCAAAATGACATTAAAAAAGATGGCAAAAAGTAATCGGCTTCATCACCGAAGCTGTAAGTAAAGTTCTGACTGCAGGATTGGTTTCCTTGGGTATTAAAATTGTGAAAATGACAAAAATTAAGAAAATGTAAAAAGAAACTCAAATCACAACATCACCCAAGGCAGCCTGACCTAAAACTCAGCAGACAGGCTTCAGGTTATGTAGGCCCAAACAAAAAAAAAAGAAGAATCTGGTTTCAAAAGATTTTTAAATGTCACAAAATATGAAAATACAAATACAGTGATCCCTCGCTATATCGCGCTTCGACTTTCGCGGCTTCACTCTATCGCAGATTTTAAATGTAAGCATTGTCTAAATATATATCACAGATTTTTCACTGGTTCACAGATTTCTGTGGACAATGGGTGTTTTAATTTAGGTTACATGCTTCCTCAGTTTGATTGCCCAGTTGATTTCATACAAGGGACGCTATTGGCGGATGGCTGAGAAGCTACCCAGTCAGAGCACGTATTACATATTAAATAAAACTCCTCAATGATATACGATATGCTTACCGTGCGGTGCTTCGCACACTTGAAAGTCCAAACAGCACGTATTGATTTTTGTTTGCTTTTCTCTCTCTCTCTGCTCCTGATGCTCACTCTTTTAAAGAAGAAGATATGTTTGCATTCTTTTAATTTTGAGAAAGAACTGTCATCTCTGTCTTGTCATGGAGCACAGTTTAAACTTTTGACTAAAGGGTGTTATTTCATGTCTCGAGGGCTCTAATAATGTTAAAAAACGTATTTAGAAGGTCGTAAACAGGTTTTCTGTGCTCTAACTGCAAAAATATTCGATTTATAAATAAGGAATCCTACTTTGCGGAAATTAATTTATCGCGGTAGAGTCTGGAACGGATTAACCGTGATAAACGAGGGCCGACTGTAAATGGGAGAGGAACCATAAAAACCCCTACTTTGAGAGACAAAAAAACAAAAAACAAAAGAAGAACAGTCCTAACTGGCTGATAATTCTCAGTGGTGCACAGTTTCTCCTACTCTTAAGGGTGAGTGAAAGCAGTTTATCAAATTTCCAAATTCAGGACACAACTGTTAACTTCACCAGAATTTAGGAGAGCTTGTGGACTTGTGGGCTGTCATCGCTCGCTAGAAGCTGCCAGAAGATGGTATTCAGGCCGGGATTGGCACACACATCACAGGAAAGGCAGAACGCTTTGGAAACGCTGGACACCAATGAACTTGGACAAGATGACAGTGATGGAATAACATGCACAACAAGTCTTTTCTACATGGAGAAGCCATGCAGTTCAAGTGTTGGTAACACTTTGGCTGCAGGGAAAATACAGCTTGGCAATGGTGAGGATCTGAGTTTGTCACAGCCAAGCACTTCTCAGATTTTGCACCAGTCCTTGGATGTCCTTACAATGTGTGAGGTTACAAACAGGTTTACACATCTGCCCACCAGTCCGTGCAAGGTTGTGTTAAAGTAAGCCGCATTCATACAAATCACCATGCATATAAAGACCATTGGCTCAAGTGTGGATCAGCACGCGTGTATGAGAATCACAAGCGACATCAGCATCGACACACAGGTGCACTGTAGTAGCCAGCAGAATAACCTGAAGGTAGGTGGGGCTGGATGGTTGATTGACAGTGAAATGTTGACACTGAGCTCTGTATTGCAGAAACCCCTGGAATATTCACATTAAAGCTAAAAGTCCAAGAAGGTTCAAGAAGGTGGGCGGAGACTTGTAGGGCCTTAAATAAAATCCTACTGAGTCCTGCAACCACCAGATCTTCCTTGCGCCCCTCGCCAACCATGGCATCACTGGGACTGCCCTTGGGTGCTCTAAATTCTACCTCTTGGACAGATCCTACCGTGTGTATGTCCTGGCGAGGAGAGATGTCAAGGGTGCACCATGTAAGCTCAGGGTTGCTCCAATGATTAGTGCTGTGCCCTCTGTCTCTTCTGGGACCCCTTCACTTGGTCCTATCATCAAGTCCCATGGTTTTCCTTATCAGTGCTATGCTGATGATGTGCAGCTCTACCTGTCACTCCCTCAGATCTCTGCAAGTCTCAATGAGACCTGGGTGAAGGAGCGCCATCTCCAGACCTTCTTGTTATCTCAGCTCATCTGTTTAACTTGGCTCACTGTAACTAACATCCACAAAGTCGGTTTGCAGCCCTGAGGTGTTGATTGTTGACCAGCTGTCCTTCAAGGACCATGTTGCTGTGGTCTCTTGGCCTTGCAGTTTCACCTTATAAAATATCCAATAGCGGCTCTTATTACAGTGGTGGGAAAAACTATTTGCCCCATTCCTGATTTCTTATTCTTTTGCATGTTTGTCACACAAAATGTTTCTGATCATCAAACACATTTAACCATTAGTCAAATATAACACAAGTAAACACAAAATGCAGTTTTTAAATGATGGTTTTTATTATTTAGGGAGAAAAAAAAAATCCAAACTTACATGGCCCTGTGTGAAAAAGTAATTGCCCCCTGAACCTAATAACTGGTTGGGCCACCCTTAGCAGCAATAACTGCAATCAAGCGTTTGCGATAACTTGCAATGAGTCTTTAACAGCGCTCTGGAGGAATTTTGGCCCACTCATCTTCGCAGAATTGTTGTAATTCAGCTTTATTTGAGGATTTTCTAGCATGAACCGCCTTTTTAAGGTCATGCCATAGCATCTCAATTGGATTCAGGTCAGGACTTTGACTAGGCCACTCCAAAGTCTTCATTTTGTTTTTCTTCAGCCATTCAGAGGTGGATTTGCTGGTGTGTTTTGGGTCATTGTCCTGTTGCAGCACCCAAGAGCGCTTCAGCTTGAGTTGACGAACAGATGGCCGGACATTCTCCTTCAGGATTTTTTGGTAGACAGTAGAATTCATGGTTCCATCTATCACAGCAAGCCTTCCAGGTCCTGAAGCAGCAAAACAACCCCAGACCATCACACTACCACCACCATATTTTACTGTTGGTATGATGTTCTTTTTCTGAAATGCTGTGTTCCTTTTACGCCAGATGCAACGGGACATTTGCCTTCCAAAACGTTCGACTTTTGTCTCATCAGTCCACAAGGTATTTTCCCAAAAGTCTTGGCAATCATTGAGATGTTTCTTAGCAAAATTGAGACGAGCCCTAATGTTCTTTTTGCTTAACAGTGGTTTGCATCTTGGAAATCTGCCATGCAGGCCGTTTTTGCCCAGTCTCTTTCTTATGGTGGAGTCGTGAACACTGACCTTAATTGAGGCAAGTGAGGCCTGCAGTTCTTTAGACGTTGTCCTGGGGTCTTTTGTGACCTCTCGGATAAGTCGTCTCTGCGCTCTTGGGGTAATTTTGGTCGTCCGGCCACTCCTGGCAAGGTTCACCACTGTTCCATGTTTTTGCCATTTGTGGATAATGGCTCTCACTGTGGTTCGCTGGAGTCCCAAAGCTTTAGAAATGGCTTTATAACCTTTACCAGACTGATAGATCTCAATTACTTCTGTTCTCATTTGTTCCTGAATTTCTGATGTTTACTTGATTATGTTGACCTCTTTTGGATAAAAACTATTACTAAGCAAATCAATGAAAATGTAAACAAGTATTTATTGTGGCCTTACTCTAAACAAGCCAGAGGTTAAAAGTAATCCTCTCCCTTGTGAGTGCTCTTTGGGACCTTTCAGCACCGCAGGTGGAAGCTACGCTGCCATCCTGGTGTGATTCTGGCCTTGGTTTTCTCCATACACTTCCATGTAAAAGTCTAGACACTTCCTGACAAATTACATATGTTATGGGCATCCCAAGTAAAAAAACAGTAAATACAACTTCAACAGCAAACCTTTATCAGTTTATCAAGTGTATTGTAACTACACTTTAAACTTTTTGAATGCCATTTGTTTAGTTTGTTTGCTGTCTGAGTTTTTCACTTCAAATGTCCATAAAATAAGTCATTTGGCCAGGAGTGTCCTGACATTTGCATGTAACCGTGTGTGACGCGCTGAAGGTCCTGAACTGGATGAAGAAGTTACACCAATGGATGGACCTCGACCATTTCCTATTTTAGAACATGCAATTTCTTTCCATAATGCAGCCATCCATCCAGCCAGAATCCCTCAAGAGCACTGGGGGGGACATACAAAGTGCCCACGGCCCGGAGTGAGTGTGGCGTGAGGCGGTGAAGCTGCTACGGTCACATGAAGAAGTTTCCTGCTTTATTTCTGTACCTGTCCATCTCTAATGGTTTCCCTCTCACAGAATGTGTCTTCCTCTCCTGAGAGGCCGCCACTCGCTAACGGCGTCATCACTCACTCAGGATCATTAATCGCTCTCAGCATTAGGCTGTTAGGTGAAGTCTGCTTGGAGGACAAGTCGTACATCCATAAGACACCAGTAATCAATGACAGGCGCAGTCCCGTTGAGCTCGCACTGTCCCAGGACTGCCGATGGTGCACAGCAGTGCAATTTGGACTACATTGCCAAGTGGCAGCACCGCTCCACCATGCTGTACTGAGGGGCTCACAGCTCTCCTCCAGCACACATTTTCTTACACATTACTTTCTACTGATGGATTGTGGGAGACATTGGTTGCTTAGAAGGAGCCCACCTTGGGCAGCACGCCAGCCCATTACTTGGCATGCTGTCTGACACAATGCCAGTTTAGGAACACCAGTTCAGGCACATGGACCAGGCTATGACTTCTTTTATTAGTTTCAGCTTCGGATTGTGCCTGTCATGATGAGCAAGACCAAATGAAAACGACCAAGGCCTGCAGTTTCAATGGTCTCAGACCTGACTAATAATCAAAACACTCTGGAAGGGCTCCCTGACATCGGAGACAAGCCACCTTTTTTTTTTGAAGCGGACCCCTTGCCAAATTACGGAGGGCTCTGCTTATCTCGGCCTGTAGGCCTCCATGTTTTTTTTTTGGCAGTGTGACTGCATGAACAGGATCACATCATACAGATCTGAAACAAAGCCATCATTTACAGCGCTGAAAGCTGACTGATCCTCTTAGCTTGTGACTAAGCGAACACGAGTGACGCAGCCAAGAAGCAACACAATGCGCAGATCTCCAGCACGAGTCTCCTTAATGCTGCGCACCTCAGAAAAATGCAAATCCAGCCAGGGCTGGCAAGCTGAATAAACACAACGTCCATAGCCATTTCACTTCAGGGGTCTCTTTTATGAGAGGCGCATACATGGAATGATGAAGCTCTGGTGGGCAGGAAAGGGCCACTTCTATTCTAAAAAGGAAAACAAGTAGTCTCTACTTGAACTCCCAAGGCACCCTGAGTTGTCCTCTGAGCAGGGATGCACGTGGAGTGAGGAGCAAAGGAGTGAGAGGATCAGACAAATTAACTCTGTGAGTGAATGTCCAGATCAGTGGACCTCTCACCCGGTGCTGCTGGGGTAAGCATAAGCCCACCCAATGATCTAGCTGTGTTCAAGTCTGAACAAATAATGGAGACCAGACAGACTCTGGAGTTTAGGGTCACAGCTGATCTATCACAGGGTACGTTCCTCCACATACCTGCACCGGGCTAGGAGGTTAAAAAAGAGATAGAGGGACACTTGTTGGCAGGTCCCTGTTGTGCACCCACTGCTTCAGTCATAACGTGAATTTTAGAACATCAGAACATTAGAACAATCTCGAAGTGAACAGGACATTCAATCCTAGTGTCTGCCGTGCTACTTGGCCGCTTATTCCAAGTGTTTATCATTCTCTGTGTAAAGAAAAACTTCCTAATGTTTGTCCAAAATGCACCCTTAACAAGTGCCCGACTGTTTCCTCGTGTTCTTGATGAACTCATTTTAAAATAACAGTCTCGATCCACTGTACTAATTCCCTTCATAATGGTAAACACTTCAGTCACGTCACCTCTTAATCTTCTTTTGCTTAAACTGAAAAGACAGATTTGTTAAGCATTCAAATGAAATGAGCAGATTATGGAGAACAGGAAAGCATTCGACTCCTGGAGATCAAGGCCTCAAGAGGGTCTAATGCATTAAGGGACATGCTGTTCATGTCAAGACCCCCCCCTCCGATCAAAACACGACTTTTCCAATGATTCTCGTTTACATAACCTTAGTGCGCTGTCCAATGTCTCAGCTCGCGTCTCTCCGACTACCGGCCCAAAAAACTCAGCCAACAAAATCAAACAGGGAACCATCTTTTGAATTAAAAGGGTAGGACTTTTCACCAATGAATGAGGGGGGCTGGTGGGTCTTTAACTCAAAATCTTCATCCCATGAGAAAGTGTTTCTCTGTGTACACTGCTGTGATTTTTAGATATACTAGGGGGCTTCGCCCACCAACTCCCCCGGCCTACACTACGTGCCAGCCACTTTGCGTCTCTGCCATTCACGTATGTGGATTTCACTTTCACCAAACAACAAATCTTTTAATTCTCGCGGATACGCCTCTTCACTGGGGAGAAACAGTACTTTTCCCTGATGGCAACACGAATTTTAAATCTGAACAATATATTCAATCTCTTTTTGCTGTTCTGTTATTTCACCGTGTAATAATTTGTTTGCGCTAATGAGATCTTTAGTATTACTTTTTTGAGACTTTCGAATTTTATTACTTCCATTAACTCTAACCTGCTCTGCATGTGTATCCGCCAATGTTTTTGAATTCTTTACGACGTTCCACTTTGTCATCTTCTCTTTGTCTTTTATTTCCAGCCCCGGGCGTAGTTAACTCTCTTGGCACAAAGTCTCGTCTCGCGGTACGTGAAGCCATCTCTCTGAAAAAGTCATGTCTCGTCCCAGGATTGTTTTTTATTATAATAGAGAGATTTATTTAACAGAATTTTAACAAAAAACAAGCCTGCTTTGTGCCCAGTGTGAACATACGACAGGATCACTTGATGTGTGGATTCCATGACACGAGTAACAGGTTTATTTCATGCACGTTTTTAATGTCCTATACTGCTGTCCAATGTTTGCCTCGATAGCAGTCCATTCTATAAGAAACTTTGTTATGTAGTTCTGCATAAAAACACAAGATTAAAACTTTTCTCTATCATTATGACAAACCACATGAGGTAAGTAACATATAAAATATATTTGTGGGAGGTGTATTGTTTTACATTGTAGAGGTGGGCTTCCATTGTGTGTGGGAGTTGACAGCTAGTAAGTGCTCAGCCAGCTGTGCGGTGCATACAATGAGACCACAAGGAAAGAAGAAAAAGCGAGTATTTTGAACTTCACGATTAAAAGGGAAGTTGGTCGTTTCAAATTCTAGTGTTTGTCATACCAAGAAAGAATGTAAAAAGCTGAACTCGCCATACCTAGAAAATATTCATCCAGGCGCCACGTTAACTGACTGCCAAAATAAGGCGAGCTGGCGAACAATGGAAACTGTGCTGAGAAGTTGTGAGGAAGTCACGTAATCCATCATCCTGTGTGATGTCCAGTCACGTACTCTGACATTTATAAAAGGGCAAAGCAAGAAACATAAAAAAGAGTTTGTGTCCCAACCTGGCAAATCCTATTTAATGCGAGGAAAAAAGGAGTTAAAATAAAATTCACAAGATGTGTTGTTCTCTAAAGGGAGCTTTACATAAAGAGATCTGCACTCTGTGCTCGCCGAATAACATTGACTTTCAGTGTCCATCTTCTTTCATGGAGAAGAGTCCTGTGGCAGTGGATGTCGTCTTCAGGCAGACCACCTCTGGCCTGGGAAGACAGCAGAAACTGTACACCCCCATTGAGTCCCACTTAAGTCAGTGTACTCAGAGTTATATCACAGTGAGGGTTTGTTTGTGGCTTATGTTTATTTTCTATTTTATTGTTATTTTTGCTTTTTGAATTATTCTCCTTCATGTGTTTGTTGTTTTTATGTCACGTTTATTAATATTGCTGTGTTTATTATATAGTATTTAGTTATTCGCCATTTAAGTTATTTGAATGTGTTGTGTGGGTGGAACCCCAAGAATTGGGTCCACCCTGAGGTCACACCTGAGCGATCACTCTGTACCTTTAGGGAGGAAGCGATAAATCCAGCAGGGTGTCATTGGTGTTTGTGGAGTTCAGATGCTCCACTTGAAAGTACTAATTGAAAATATGTTTTTCATATTTTTACTTTGTATTTTATTTATCTTGGATTGCATGTTGGACTTGTTTGCATTCGGTTGCCTTTTTTCTCATTTTTGCCATTTTGTGCTTCTTTTCATTTAAATAAATAAATACTTTAAGATTTAAAGATTGGTCATTTCAAGCCAGATGTTGACAGTCATCCTCTCTCTTGAAAGGAATTTTACGTGTATTTAGGACATGTTAAAAAGTTTTAAAGCCAGCGCCACATTTTGGACCTGTGCAAGCCTCTGGAGTTTGGGGTCTGGCTGCCCGGGGTGAGGCCTGCTTAATTGTAGGCAGACCAGTAAAGCTCCTGTGGTATTTTTAAAGTCTGAACCCTTTCCATCATCTTGTGGGCTGCAATCCACAACACTCACTATGTCGTTGTAGTTAGCTCATCCTCAAGGCCATGTTCACCAGGAACTGTGGTTGTTATATTTACAGATCTGTGACCTGAAGTTATCGCGCCAACTCTAGCATTTAAAATCAGGTGTTCAGCCACATTTTGTCTTGTTTGCCAGTTTACACACACACACACACCAGATAATTTTAGATAGATAGATAGATAGATAGATAGATAGATAGATAGATAGATAGATAGATAGATAGATACTTTATTAATCCCAAGGGGAAATTCACATAATCCAGCAGCAGTATACTAATACAAAGAAACAATATTAAATTAAATAATAATAAAAATGAAAAGAATTAAAATAAAATTAATGTTAGCATTTACTCCCCCGGGTGGAATTGAAGAGTCGCATAGTGTGGGGGAGGAACGATCTCCTCAGTCTGTCACTGAAGCTACTCCTCTGCCTGGAGATGACACTGTTAAGTGGATGCAGTGGATTCTTCATGATTGACAGGAGTTTGCTTAGTGCCCGTCGCTCTGCCACAGATGTTAAACTGTCCAACTTTAATCCTACAATGGAGCCTGCCTTCTTAACAAGTTTGTCCAGGCGTGAGGCGTCTTTCATCTTTATGCTGCCACCCCAGCACACCACCGCGTAGAAGAGGGCACTCGCCACAACCGTCTGGTAGAACATCTGCAGCATCTTACTGCAGATTTTGAAGGATGCCAACCTTCTCAGAAAGTATAGTCTGCTTTGACCTTTCTTACATAGAGCATCAGTATTGGCAGAAATATTGCAATATTTCCTTGACATGTTCTGGGAATCAGAAATTAAAAAGAAAAATAAATACGCAGTGGCTCCTCTCAAGAGGGCACACTTTTGTTAGGCTAAGAGGGAACTCTACATTGCCCCCGTGTGTGCGTCTGTACCCTACAGTGGGCTGATGCTCATGGCTGATCTTGTCCACAGTAGCCTAAATAATCAAGTGTAGTGATGAATGCCACATGAAATGTGGCTCTGCAACCAGGAACACCACTGATCTGAAAATGAACGTGGAGCGAAATGACACCTAAAGGTCTAAAGCTGTCCAGGCCTGGCCTCTACGTGGCTTTTTTCCACTGAGTTTTTAGGTTGTCCTCCCACACCACAAAGATTCAGGTATTAACGCCTTAACCCTCTGTGATCTTGAACTGGATAAGTGGTTTGAAAATTCTAAAGACAATGTGAAGTTCTGATTTTGAGATGGATGGCTACAAGTGTCCATATAGCTGTATCCTTAAATGAAAATCATTTCAATAAAACCTTGCAATATTCTTTTGTCCTGTAGGATTGGGATTGTCGGTAATGAACTTACTTAGGGAAGAGTGGAACCCCTTGTGACGGGTCGTGTTACAGAATTTGTGATGTGACAATTTAAAATGGCCACCCATGTGTCTCGAATCTTGAATGATAAACCGAAACCGCCGCGACTTGAAGTTGATCTTTCTGCCAATGAACTCATCATGTCTAACAGAGATTTGACAGCACACAGCCACCTTCTGCAGGGTACAAAAGCAGAAAAAAAAATGTATGAAAAAATGTGAAGAAAGTGAAATAAAGGAATGACATTTTGGAGGAGTCGGAGAAACAGCTTTACCACAAATGAGCTCTCCAGCCTTCAGCCCGACGTGTGAGTATCACAGTTAATTTAATAATTGATTTGATTGTCACTTTTGAAGTTGAGCAGACTATAAAGACGTAGTCGACCACCACATCCGAGTACCCTACAGACATTCATTACAGAATTAGGTGAGCGCTTCCCCAGCAGTCTGAGACAAGATAGTGATTCATGAGATACGCTAATGAAAGGCTCCTCACTGAGCCTCCATTAAGATAACAATATTTAATCAGCGTGTCTCACTCTAACAAATAGCCATCTATAAATTTGTTCCCATTAAGTGAATGACAGGTCGATCCTTCTATTTAAATTCCACCGGCCTGAAACGTACTGCACTGGTGTTGTCCTTCTGTCACCTTTTCTCGAGTTCAAAGACAAAGCAGATAAATGGCGTTGTGAGATCTCTGGCGGCTTCTTCCTTCGCTACAAGAGAGCAGTTAGGTAAAAACCGGATGAAAAAAACAAAACAGAAACGAGTTACCACATAAAAGGGAACTCTGCTCCCATGTTGGCTGAAATTAGATGCAGATGTGGCATTACATTGATTATTGATTACAGGACAATGACAAACGATTGGTAGAGATGGCAGTAGAATGAGAATTCTTAAAAAGGAACCCTGGCGGCAAAGTCCATTCGATTGCATTAGCCAGATGTGTGGTGAGGAAAGGCACAGGTGGCATAAGTTAGCAAAGGACAGACTGTGTGTCATTTAGGGGAGGACTTCTCAATGGCATGTGTGGAGCAAAACGATTAGAGAGGCAACTGTATGCTCAAAAAGTGGAGGAGTAAAGGGAGCAAAGTGGCACAGCTTTCAGCTTCCTTCTAGCACTGCACAGGTTGGACTTAAGGTTCGTTTATTTTATTGGGAGGAATGGCAGCTGTTCATTCATAGCGGTCCACAGGGATAAAGAAGAACCTGGCGTATATTAAGGAAATTAGTAAGTATGAAAAATATTTAGTTAAAACAACAACTACTCTCATGAGTAAACAGCCATTCGGATATTAAATTAATTCTGATATTAAAATGCAAATGTTAGGAGCAAGCACCAGGGGCCTCATTTATAAGACTTTGTGTAAATTTGAGGGTAAAAATATGAGCACACCAAAAACATTTGGCAAAACGATTTATAAAATGTGGCATATGCACTACACCATTCATAAATCACAATCATCTCATTACGATACATACATGAGCGTGCCTCAAATGCCGCCATGCAACATCCATATATGGAGCATGCTAATCAACCTCATACATATGCAATCACAATGCCGCAGTTCTTCATTGGCTGGTAGAGCAGCTCCATCCTGACACGGCAAGACATTCAAATGTATCTGGCTGTGCCACGCTGCTGAAAGAGAAGATCATTCGTGCCATTAGAGCGCCTCTCTTCTGTGCTCTGGGGGTCCGGGAAAGGTGTAAAGCACCATGGTCTGAGCGGGTAGCCGCTATCACCTGGCACATTCAATGACATAATCGCTGTTACAATGTTACAATGAATAGTACAGGCCACGTGAAACACTGAGGGTTCGGCCAGATACTTGATCAATAAGCTAGCCAACACGTACAGCACCTGTCAAAGCTACTGTCCCTCAAAATAAATAACTCACAGGTCTGCTCAGGCCACAGAGACACGATGTCTGTCAGTCACATCTTTATGGAATGTCAATACATTCTCGCTAGGTGCCCTTATGGCAATATGAATGCAGTAAATTGCTCAAATTGTGTTAGGAGAACCGGACACTGCTGCAGATTGACTTTTTGTTTGTGAAACCTGTTGTTTTTTTTGGATGTACATAAACACCATATGTTAACTGGATATAGTGCCTTGCTGGTTGGTTAATGGCGTTCAGCACAGCAGGCATGATGGAGTGAAGCTTGGCTGAAATACCGTTGACCTGTCGGCCAGTTCACTGAAAAGTGGCAACAGTTAGTCAATTTAAACTGATGAAGACCAAAATAGTCCCTTAGTGCAAATACGTAGCATTGGCCCTCTGAAAAAGGAACTAAAATAGAGCCCGTACATCGTATTCATCGTTTTTGAGGTGTCATGTAAACGCATATTCTAAGGACAGCTCAGTAATATGAATTATTATACGTGAGAGTCGCCGTTCAGCTTGTTTGGCAGCATTTTCCTACCTCATCGAGGGTGTTCTCATTTCTCACTTTCTCTGAAATGTTGCGTGCACATTTACAGATCTGCTGTAAATATAAAGAAGTTCCACATCAAGTTTTCTTTTATAAATCCCAACGTTTGCGTGAGAAGTTGCATACGCACATTTCGAGCCTCTTTTTGTGTTTATGCAGACTTTATAAATGAGGCGCCTGCTCCTTTGTTTTGTGATCTGTCCATTTCATTTTGAACAACAGGTGATACAACCTGATTCTTGCCATATCCTTATGACACTTTAGTACGGTAGAGGAAAGTAATGTGCACTACTGTGGGATGCCAGTGCCGACAAATGAATACAAAGAAGAAAATAGAGAGCAACTTATTGAGCAATAATCGCTCAGTACTGCAGTTTGTTCATCTGTGTAGTTAAAAAAAATTATTTTGTACAGTGGGATGAGTCACAAAAACTTACAAGTATGAGACATAAGGAACACTACGGATGGGAAACTGGAAAACGGCTGAGCCCAAAGCGAGTGCAGTAATGAATCACAAGTCCCTTTACTGAAGAGAACTTGCAACTTTGAAGAACGCACCACACATGCTGTGTTGAATGGTACTTGGGCTCTCTAGTGTCCATCTTTGCTTGGAATGAGGGTAGCTGCCTTGTTTTAAAATTTGTCTAAATTACAAACATTCAATAGCTAACGTTTGTCACACTCGTGCACATGGGAGGCAGTCGAAAGGCTTATATGATTGTACTTTTACACCGGGCCAGCAGGGTGATGACGTGTACTAACTCTTTCTCTCGTCCCTTCTCCAGATCCTCCAAAGAAGATCCAGCATGACGTCAATTCGGGATCTGGTCCTACAAGCACACCTCTTCCTGTTCATCCTCTATAAAAGCCAACCTATTCTATCTATAGACAGTTCTATTGGACTCAGTCCCGAGTACCCGTATATACTCGCATATAAGTTGGGACTTGAAACCCGAAAAATCGATCAGACCCTGACTTATACGCCTGTTCAAAAATGCAACACTTACATTTTTTTTTTACATCTTCTTGCCTCCTCCAGTCTCGCATCAGTTTCTCAGACGCATCGAATTTTGTTGCAGCAGCGCAGTTACCAATTTTTTTTACTACTTCAACGATGTTTAATTTAAAACCAGCTTCATATTTTCTTCTTATCGAATGCTCCATTGTAGATAAGGGATGCTCTTATGATAAAGGTGTATGAGAGTGTGAGATACAAAAACGCAAATCAGTTCAAACGTCACTTTGGAATGGTTTGGGTATTACAGTGTGGTCACGTGGGCGCAATAGAGAGAGAGAGAGGTTAGGAGCACTCGCTGATTTAGCGCATTGCCGCACCCACATAGAAAAAAAAGGCAGTTCGGTCTGTGGTTAGTCTCTCAGGTGGGCGTTAGCATATTGTAATATCATGGACCGATAAGCGTGAGTTTTCGACATTCGACTTATCTGACCAACATTATAAAATACCAGAAATTATACAGTAAAATCAAGTCCCGACTTATCTGCTGGAGAACGTATCTGCGAGTATATACGGTAACTACTCTTTGCTTCACTTTTCGCATATTTTGTGCCACGTATATGGGGTGGCTACTCCAAACCTTTTTCTTCCTCTTGCCCTCTTTTATACCTTACAAAATAACTTGGTCCCCACAGATCATATGGACTACTTGTTTAACTTCCTCACATAAACCTCAGTGCATATGCCTGTGGATACGACCACAATACATATATGACAACATTGTGACCACTTCTATGTGAAGTGAATGATGTTGACTATCTTGTAACAATGGCACATGTCAAGGTCAGAGATATATTAGACGTTAGCTAAGCTGCCATGAAGTACTCATAGTTCACGTGTTGAAGATATGGCTAGGAGTACAGACCCGAGTGACTCTAATAAGGGCCAAATCATTATGGCCAGATGAATCGGTCAAAGAGTTTTTAAAACACCAAGGCTTGTGTGGGGTGTGGACAGTCAGCCTGTGGTGGTGCATGTTATGGGTCCATGGCTTTGTTTAAGTTTCAGATTAAAACATTGTGCTCAGGCTCTAAATGGGCATAAGTGCACTCGGTGGTAGTGTGACCATGTGGCGCTAGGGTGTTGATGAGGGACATTGGCATTTCAGCCCATTTCCTCATTAACACTCTGCGGTGCATAATTAGGTGCTGGCACCCACTCAAGAATCAAAAGTGCCTGACCTGGACAAGAAAAAGAAAAAAAGAAGGAAGTTAGATGCAATGGATGATGGGTGAAAAGTCAGGATCGCGGCAGAGCCAGTGCAGCGGAGAGGAGGCACAGTGGTTGAGTTGAGGGCCCCATGTGGAGCAGTGACGCTCTGGAGGTAGAGTCGCTCCCTGTTGAGCCCTGAAGAGGAGCAGGGGTGATCAGTGCCGCTGAATGCTGTGGGACTGCAGGCAGCCCGCGGACACTGAGAGATAACGATGGGGAATGAGCCAGTAAAAGGGCTGACCACACATGCCAGATGACGTCCTCTGCGGCTGAGCTGACCTCATAAAGGCTGTGACCGATAGGGAGCGCTATCGCTCCCTTGAACCCCTGTTCACAACTCCAGACACCAGATAAAAGTCCAAAATATGACTTTATTAACTTGCCACAGTGCACAAAGCACCCTCTCCTCCACTATACTCATAAATAATCAATAACAAATACAGTAATACAATCCTCCAACTCCCAGACGCGTTGCCCTCCTACCACCCAGGTCAGCTCACCGTCTGGGAGCCTTCACGCTTCTTTTATATTCCCTGACCTGGAAGTGTTCCCAATCCCAGTCCATGTGATCCTGCATCAATTCCGGGTTCGGTAAAAGTTCTTTTCTTCACCCCAGAAGCCCGCCGCTCTTCCTTTGACGAATTTCCGGGTTAAAGGGCACAAATAAGTCTTTGGTCCTCCCTTCAGCTCCCTCTTGCGGCCCCTGTGGTATCCAGCAGGGTCTTGTATAAAAACTACATAGTCCATGACTCCCTGCTGGTCTTCGGGGCACCTCCATACTGCAGGGAGGGCTCCATCTGGCGGCCTGGGGGTATTGGCCGGGATGACAAGCCGGCCAAAGATCACAAGGCGAGCAGTAGGATGCACTGGGACACATATTTTTAGGAAAGGCAGATTTTAACCTGAGGATTTCAACCCATTTGTAATATTTATTTATTTATTTACAGAACTTTTATCCGATACGAATGCTTTGATTTTATCCTCCACAAAGGCACTGCTTTTAATGGATTATTTATTACCTTATTTATTTAAAGGAGAACAACATTACACTTTTTGAGCACTCTGCTTAAAAATTAAAGAACTTTGCACATTTTCACCTACCCTTGTTGTGTCACCTGTCCTCATTGTCCAGTCCATCCTTGGTCTATGATTATCAACATTCCAGGCTCAAGGATGAGTGTGCCAGCTGCAGGTAACCCGGGCATCACAAAGCCAGGGTGAGTATCTACTGACAGTAGTCAGTGGAGGGAAAAACCATGAACCACTGACATGGTTGTGAGGGATCAACAAAGTCTACCCTGTCTGGTACAAGCCAACAGAAGGACCACTGTGACACACACTGCAGATATGATAGTTATGGAAGTAATGTGTCATGACACACAGTGCATCGAACGCTACTGCATAAGGGACTGTCTAGCCCCAGGCCAGTTAAAGCGCCCATGCCAACACCTGTCCACCACCAGAAGTGCCTACAATGGACTTACAAACATTCAAACAATGGAAGAATGAGGGAATGTGATTTTGATAACCCTGGGTCCAGGCATTCACATGGATGTTATTGTACCTAAATGATGGAGAAGATACGGGCAGGTGTAAAGACCTGTGTAACATTCAGAAGAGCCAAATGGTTATGGCCAGATGACTGTATCAAAACATTTTGAAACAGTAAGGCTTTCAGGTGCTCACAGTGAGCTGTGGTGAGTACCTACCGACTGTGGTCAGTGGAGGGAAGAACCATGAACCACCAAAAGGGTGCTGGGCAGCCAAAGCGCATTGATACGAGAGGTCAGTAAGGCAATTTCGTCTCTTATTTGCCAATAGAAGGGCTTCTGTTGCACAAATCACAGATAATTTTATTGATGGCTATGGGAGTAATGTATCATGACACAGTGCACCGAAACCTGCTGCCTATGGGACTGTGTTGTGATAGACCAGTCAGAATGTCCATGGCTAACACCTTTCGTGACAACAGCATTTCCTCATGGACGTGACTACAGTGAGCAGGAAAATGCGTCCAGCCACACTGCACCAGTTTCTTGAGGATGGTTAGAGGAACATGATGGAGAGTTCAAGGTGTTTCCCTGGCCTCCACATTCCCCAGATGTCAATCCAATTGAGAATCTGTGGGATGTTTTGTAACAACAAACCTGATCCACAGCGGCTCCAACCTCACATTTGACAGCAGTTGGACGATTCGCAGCTAACGTTCTGGTGCCAGACACCGCTGGACACCTTCTGAGGTCTTCTAGAGTCCATGCCACAGTGGGTCACAGCTGTTTTGGCAACACAGAGAAGAGCACCAGAATATTAGGCAGGTGGTCATAATGTTTTAGCTCATCAGTGTATATTCCAGAGGCTTCCATTGTAGCTGCGGGTGCATAAGGCAAAGGCGGAACACGTGCCGAAAGAAATCCCCCAGTCCAAAAGTTTGTTTTAAAACATTTAGTGAAAATTCAAAGCAAATAGTCCACACAAGAATAAAGAAAAAAGGTTGTTACACACGTAGAATAAAAGGCAAACAAAAATGTCTCTTCTCTAAACGTAGCTTTTCTTGTCCAACTTCAGTTGTTTCTATACTTAAAAATGCTTTACTTCAGGGGTGCCCAATGCGTCGATCGCAAAGGTAGTGCAGGTAGATCATGTTGCATTCAAAATCATTTTTTTTTTAAACGAAAATCATATATCCTCCCTATGACATTTGCCACTTGATTGACATACAGGGCGGCCAGTCTGGGATCTCTTCTCTTCTAACACACTGGTCATCCCGCACGCACGATCAAACGCGTGAGTTACTGCAAAACTCTGCTCTGATTTAGTCAGCGTTCCAATTTATATCGACTAAAGAAGGGATTTAAAAAAAAATGTTTGAGGAGGGTATGGGCTGGATGTGGAACTGGAAGAGGATTTTTTTGCTCACAATGTCACAATCGAAGTGCTTTTGTCTGACATCCGAGGTTCGATCCCAGATGAGGGGTGCAGTGGAGTGTGTATGCCTGATGAGCCCAAAATAGGGCGAAACACGTGTCGCGTGCTCTTTGCATTATTTGACAGTAAACTACGTAACATTCTATGATCTGCTTCTCGCAACTGAGAGGGCACCCGTGGCAGATGTTTGCCAACCTGCAGACCAACCACAAGCGTTACCTGGTAGGTAACCACCCATTCAATCAGATTGTGATTCAGACTTCGAATGGTATATATATATATATATATATATATATATATATATATATATATATATATATATATATATATATATATATATATAGCATTTTTAATGTAGGCAGATCATTTTGACCTGGTCATTTTAAAAGTAGCTCGTAAGCCGAAGAAGTGTGGGCACCCCTGCTTTACTTCATCTTCAGTACGCTCTAACATACGGCACGGTATGTTTAATGGAGCACGTTAACTTTCATACTACTGAGCACATAAAGCACGGTTTAAAACCGTGTGCTCTCCATGCCTTACACACGGCAAGGACTCTATAGTTACTGTCACACACGTGCGCATGGGAGGCAGCTAAAGGGCTTGAGTGAGGCCAATTGGCAGAGTTCACTGACTCTTTTACTCGCTTTCATGCAGACCATTCACGGGAAGTTCTACCTGGACCTGTTGACGTCACTTCCGGGTTCGGACCTATAGAGGAAGGCCTTGCCTCTTCCGGCCCCCTTGATGTCACATCTGGGCTCGAGCCTATGGTTGAAGACCCTTCTGGTCCCAGGCCCTTTGACGTCACTTCCTATCCGGACCTTTAAAAGCCTCCACCATTCCCATACTCTCTCAGTTCTGTTTTGGACTACAGTTTGTGCACATCAGTGCTGTCAATTATTTTTGCAACTTTTGCAGCCAGGAAATTAATATACGGGTGGATGCCTCAAACCTTGCTATGGCCCTTTGTGGAGTTTGTGACAATACCAATTCAGATCTACTTGTGGGCGTTATAAGAGCCCACCCCCATATACTATGAACTAATATTTAGGGCAAACATTTACAAATAACTAGTGTGGCGGGCGGCTGGGATGCCCCTTCTACACATGTTCGGGGGAGCAATCATGGACTGCTCAATACCTCCCCTGGGATACTTGGTGGCAGCCTCCCTAGCTGATGATGATGCCTCAGATTCCCATAAGGCGCCATGGGAGATGGAGTTGTCCACAGCCCTGTTGGGATCTGGGGTGGCCGCCAGGGGGTGCCGCATGGGTCCCTGAGCTGGCCTGGACAACTCTACAACCCCGCCAGGAAGTGCAATCAGAAGCAGGAGAATTGGGAGGAAGAGGACAAGGTTGCCTGGGAGGAGTGGTGGTGCCAGAGGAAGGATTGTGTTGTGTGTATTAAGTGCTTTTGGGACTGTGTTGTGGCTGGGGGTTCACGGGGAAGACGTTCCCTCCAGATGAAGAAAAATAAAAGTGTGCTTGAATTTTACACGTGCCTCTGTGTCAGAGTGTGCCGGGTCGGGCGCTATATCGTGTCCTTTTCACACTAGTAAATGAATCTTACATCCATGTTTCTTCTAACTGCATTCCCAAACTGATCTGGTTTAAACACTTTTGAGTGCACCTTGAGGAGAAAACGCATGCCAACCATTTTTGTGCGCAAAGCTGCTCTTGTATGCCTGGGCTACGAGCAAACCTGTAAGGCAAAGGGTGAGACTGAAAAATGAGTGAATGAATATTACCATCTTTCCAGCACAGCAGCTCTGTCACAAGCACAGATCTCTTTCTCAAAAATACAAGTTCCATTTCAGTAGCAGCTGTACTGTCACATGCACAAAAGTACAGTGAAATTCTTACTTGCACGTTTAACCAAGTTGCATGTTCAGCACTCGGCAGCACCACAACAAACTTCCCTGGATGGCACAAAAAAAAAATTAATTGGTCAGCTTACCTGATGATCAGTTGTGTTTCCAGTTTAATGAACCTTGTGGAAGAATCTCAGAGTACACATCTCTGTTGAGAAAACTGAAACAACATTCACATTTACAAATTTGTCTTTAATTCACTGTAGCCAATGAGCAAGTGAGGATCCTGAAAGTCACCAAAGGATATAAATATGTGTTTTTATTGGAGGATTACAGGATAAAGAACCATACAGTAACAGCATTGTGACTGGTTCATTACAAAGACATCAATACTCAATACAATGTTGCTTTGGGTGGTTGGTTTTGTGTAAAAACAAAAACAATTAAAACAAAACTAGTACAAATAAATTAAAAGTGTATGAATTCTGTTAAGGAATTTACAAGATAGAGACGCATGGTGCTGGTTACCTAAAGCCTTTAAGAATGGATGATCTATACAGAGGTTGTTTTAAATACAGAATAAAAGCAAATGTTCTGGACTTAAAATCGCTTACAAATATGCAGAGTTCTGGTTTTTGGCACTATCAGAGGAATATTTTAGCACAAATAGCCATGCGCTTTCCAAATCGGCTGGTGATGTGTGCAGGTCTGTACAGTACAGGAAAGTGAGCACAGCTGACAATCTACAGCTCGCTTCTCGTCAGTTAACCTCCTATAACGGCGTATGTGAAACTGTGAGATGCGGCCTCATTAACAGGTATAACATGAAGTGTTTTGGTTCAGAACATTGCCTTTTTTCACATGCAAACGATAACCTCCTTAATAATTCATTTCACTTGATGAATGCAAGTAAAATGTCTTTGGCGTGCTGCATATGAAAAACGTCCTGCACCGAATTGTGTACAGAATGACGAAAGAACACAAGCACTGATTGGAAAATTGACAGGAACAAGAATAATAATAGGTTTGTGTTTCAAAAGAGGTAAATTATATTTTTGACAACAACAAAGTGAAGTGAGAAGAACTGTCAAAGCAAAGCATGTGGAAAGAGAAGTTGTGTGTAAAGAAGCAGGAGGGAATGCAGCACTTAAGATTTACAAGAAAAGAAATAATGAGAGGTGTCACAAAGAAATGCGCTCTCGCCCCGGGAGGCGCCTCTCATGGAGGTTTCAGGCTGAACAAGTGAAGAACGTGAGCCGTGGTGTTTTCCAGGATTTGGTTTTGCATCAAGTGCTCAAGTCAGTAGGATGCGTCTTTAATGACAAAGTCTGCTGCGCGTTAGGAGAATATTTTGTGGGTTTATCCCTGGGCAGAAATATAAAAGCACAATGCTTAATTTATGGGCTGACAGTGAAAATATGACATTTTACACTTGCAATTTAATTGCATTTTTTTCTTTAATTTAATGCGTAGCACAAAAAAAAAATAACCCAGTAAATCAGGCTTCCTGTTGTTTGCCATAATTGAATAATTTCCTGCAGCTGCTCTGGATTACAAGTAAATGCAATGTTAGGGAGAAATTAAATCCCATAGCAACTAAATCAAAATGGCCACTTCTCCTTTTTTAATTAAACTGACGAATTCAAAATAGTCCCATAATGCAAAAAAAAAGTATAAAAACTGTATGTACATTCCTATATATACAAAATATCCAAGTGTAAGTGTATAAAACATAAGCAAAAGAGCTCTTTATTCAAGCACATCAAGAACCGTGCTCGGATTTTAGTTCTCGTGTTACCGCTGGGAGTTAAGGACTGGAATGAATTCTGTCAGTCATGTTCTTGGCAAACAGGTTTATACTAACAGCGTGTCAAAAGCTGCACCAAAGAGAGGAGGACTGATTTGTATTCCAAATCTTACAGTACTCACTTTAATCCATATATTAACATAATATACTTGTCATCATCATCAGTTAAGGCCTTCTGATAAGAAATCTTTTACAAAATGGAAAATAAATGAACCCCCCCAACCACCTGTTTACAAAATTAAGAAAATGCCACATGCTATAAAAACGTGTGGAAAACTGTACTCAACTTTACAACATACAGATTGCATATGGTTTATGTATTACCAAAGTACAAATTCGGTCCTTGCATAGTGTCAGTATTGAGAAAACACAACAACAGATGTGTGAAAGTATAACGTTAAATACATTAAGTTTAGAGATGGATGTTCATTACATAGCACAGTTTGTTATTACACATGAGGAGCTCATACTCAATAATATGAACTGTCCAAAGGGTTTAAGAAGTGGATTATAGCCTGATGTTCACACTGGAAATAATCATGATACGCAACAAGCCCCTACGTCGTAAACAAATATCAACACATTCAATTCCTAAAGTCCATACAAGAAGTCAATCGCTTGACAGCTTGCAAGACAATGAAACCACGCACCATATGAAGAGACTTGTAGCTGCGATTTTCGGAAACAACGAATAAACAAAAGAACACTTTAAAATAGGCCAGGATTATACAACGGTATTCGGCTTTGTATGAAACGTTTGAATTTACAAATCTAAATGACAAAAACAAAACAAAACAAAACAGTGCAACCAGTTAAAAAAATACAAAAACACCAAAGTATAAACATCACTAAATGTAGATGCAGCAGCACTGCGTACAGAGGCTGGGCAGGAGGACAGAGTGATGATGATCTACATAATGAACATTCTGAAAAATGACAAACACACCCTGACGAGTGAAGCAGGACTCCTTGGTAGGGTCGGCTGATGCTTATGCTTACTACGCCAAAGTTCTAGGCAGATACTTTTGGCTTTTTGGTCCAGTGCTACACAAGCACATGGGATTTATTGTGTGTGTGTTTGCGTGTTACCATAATGAGGTTCTCTATCTCAGTATTGTAAAAGAGAAGAAACTCTTGAGGTTTCCGCTGATCTTGGGGTCTCTGGCGGCGTCCTATGTTCTCCTCGGCAGTGCCGTTCAGTGCAGGTTAAACGTCAAAGGTTTTACACACAAAAATATGCTACTGTAATACAAACATTTAACATATCGATTCATTAGGATAGTGTTCACGATATTACCTTCTTCCAAAGTACAAAAACAAAAGAATAAGGAAGTCTCTGGATGGTTTTTACCATCTTGCTATTTTTTTTTTATTAATGACAGTTCTTTTTGGATGTCAGCAAACTTGGGGCGGTTTTCGGGCTTGTACTCCCAGCACCTCTGCATTACTTTGTAGATTTCCTCTGGGCACTTTTGAGGGCAGGTCATCCTGTAACCTAAAATATGGGAGGACAGGAAAGTTCAAGTCATAGAATGAAATTAATGAACACAATTAGACAGACAGCGACTCTCCAGTACTAAAACAAGATGAAGATACAAGAAACCTGGAGCTCAGTGACTGGAGCGACCAAAGGCTGGAGTAATTAACACTAGAATTACCAAAGCCTACAAAAAAAACTCGTAGATCCGTCCCACCTTAAATCGCTTCTCACCTCTCCGCCAGCGTCTTTTGTCCTTTAAATGTGTGGATAAGCAGCAAACAGCCAGCAGCCTGCTGTCACATCCCCCACCCCACACAGTTTTCTCAGCTCAAGCCTGTCTACCTGTGTGTCAGTTGCTTGGAGTTGTATAGAGTGAGAAGTCAAGCAAAATTACACCTTTTATAAATACTATATCGTTATTTGGAACACTTGCATTTCATGTGTGTTCCGTGTCTACAACGATCTATGTAAACACATCGTTAAAACAGAAACGTTTTTCATGTTTTAGTAATAATTGACAAAATGTAGACATGAAGTGTATAATGTGTGAAACCTGACCTCCAAATATCAAATAAACACTTTCACAAAAGGTACAAATATAACAGAACAAGTGCGCTTCTATTCAAGAATATAACTGCAGAAAAACAATCCGCGTTAGGATGCGACATTGACACGCATTTACTATGAGCGCTTTGGTGGCACAGTGGTATTGATATTTGGACTTCAGGCTTCACACCTTATACACATGTCGTAAATGTAAGTAGGACGGTCCTTAGGTGTGTGTGTGGGAATTGTTGACATTTGAATCTGATGATTGCATATAGCGCGGAACTGACCTGTCTGTACTATTCTGTGCTCTGCATCTCCTGGAGTTGAAAAGAGATACCAATACGCAGCAACATGTGGACACTGTCCAAGATCGGAAAAAAAAAAACAAATGCAGTCATGTCATGACTACAACCGCATGAAGGTATGCAAATGAATATAATGTTGCATTAGTGTAACAACGTTTTCCGAAATGTACAATACAAGTCATAAAATGAATTATTCCGAATGTCATATATATCTATATAAGTCTCTCTTTTTTTGTCACAGCGGCTTTGACAGCATGGTTTAGAAGGCACATAATAATTCAGAGTGAGCAGGAACACTCAAGAATAAAACTGAATAAAAACAATTCACATCCACAGTCATTCTCAGTCACGCACAACACTCAAACCCACGTCCACAGTTTTCCCTGTCTCGTTCATGAACAAGATCTGACACAGTTTTCAAATAAAGAGAGGGTATAACAAAACAAGTTTGTACCTACCACGTCTTTATCTGAAAAATGTGTCACATGAGGGGGAGGTTGTGTGGATGATTGAACTTGAGAGAATAAAACTGAAAAAAAAAATCGACAAGTACTATAAATTTACAGATAAACAATACGAGTAGCTCACTACTCAAAATGGTCAATTTGGGAAGCAGCTGATATCGAAACTGCGACCTCTTGATTGAAAGGCAGCAGTTCTTAGCAATGCACCAAGCAAGCTGTCATATCAAGCGCCTACCGTAACCTGCTTTCTTTTTACTTCGGTTAAATTCTTGAATAAAAGTGTACTTGTTTTGTTATACTTGTACCTTTTGTGAAAGTGTTTATTTCATATTTGTATTTCAGGTTTCACACATTATACATTTCATGTCTACATTTTGTCAATTATTAGTAATACATGAAAGGTTTTCTGGGTTAACAACGTTTTTACAGAGATTGTTGATGATGCTGAACACACATGAAATGTATATATTCAAAATGACGATGTACTTTTTTACCCAATAAAGCTCCAGCACTTCACTCGAAGATAAACACTGAGCACTTCTTTGCAAATTGAACTGTGGCAGTGGGTGGGGGGATGGAATAGCCGGCTGCTTGCTGCTTGTCTTAATCAGCACATCTACAGGACAAAAGACGCTGAGGGAGAAGTCTGAACGGATTTAAGGTGGGCCGGATTTTCGAGTTTTCTCATAGGCTCTGGTAATTCTACTGTAGTGTTAAAGTGTTCACAAGGAGTGGACACACCCAAGGTACGAAGAGGCTGACAGGGTTCACTGTGAAAGAATGAGGTGTGAGACTGCCATTTCAGGTAGCAGCCCATACGTTCTTTAGATCAGAATACATAAAGTTTATCAATCGCATTGGTGTTGGGTAGGACTTCTTTGTTATTTTGCCTGTTTTAAAAAGGGCCATCATTTGGTAATAAAAGAGTTGTTCATTCCAGCTGCATACCAGACCTTTGTGTTGAGCATATCCATATAAAGGTAATACATCTATCCAATATTAATTAATTAGATTGCATCAGACTATTATTTTATTGCATCAGACTGTTGTCATATATATTGATGATTATGTTTGAAATAAAGCAGTTGTCAACTGGACTTGTCTCCGGACTCCTGTTAATCTTTTGTTGCCATGCATAGAGTTATTTACCTGACACACAATAATAGGAAAATTCAGATGCATACAACAGCAGGGACATAAAATACAGGGATAAAGTCTTACAAGACAAATAATAATGCCTTTCAATAAATTAAGCAAATAAATAAATAAATATTATGCAGGTATTTCAAAATGAACTTATGAGTATATAAGGAGGAAGCATTGAATTGCAGGATAGAAGTTGGCAGAAAAAGACCCCGCAGAGGTGCTTCTTAGCACATTGTGGCAGAATAAGCCTGTGGCTAAAAGTGTTCCAATGGATGGAGGGAAATTTTCATGCTGACATCCAGTTTTGCCACAGCTTCCAGTGTGTCTAGGGTTCGCCCTGTCATGGTGCAGGCTTTCCCTTATTTTCTATGTTACTTTCACCATGGAGTTTGCAGTGATGGCCAAGAAAGCATTTTAATCTCGTGTTTTCATGCAGAATGAGAAAAAAAAGATAATGGTATGATCCACATGTATGTTATCCAGTCCTATGGTCAAAATTGACTTTTATATTTTACTTACCCCATTTAGTTTGTAGTGATGGTTGATTAAAATTTTTATGTTATGTTTTCATGCAGAATGAGAAAAAAAAAATTATGATATAATAAAACCCAAAGGCAACTTGTGCTGAAAATTGTCCAAGGAAAAAAGAAAAAAAATTCTTATGTTAATCATGTTACATAATCCACATATATCCACATTCCAATAAATGTGGGAGACATGCGGGTGTTTAATTCAAAAACACAGTATTATGGTAATGTGTTTTCTTGTTTTCATTGTTTGCTGTTTTTTCCAGTAATAACTGTCAATATTTTAGCATGAAATGAACGTTTTAAGCACATGACTGGATAACACCATAAACTTTATTTCTCTCATTCTTTATGAAAATGTGGTTAAAATGTTTTCTTGGTCATCACCAGAGGTGGGCAGAGTAGCCAAAAATTGTACTCAAGTAAGAGTAGCGTTACTTCAAAATAATATTACTCAAGTAGAAGTAAAAAAAGTAGTCATCCAAAAAATTACTCAAGTAAGAGTAAAAAAGTTTTTGGTGAAAAGACTACTCAAGTACTGAGTAACTGTATGATCACAATAAATTATTTATTTTTTTGAAATGTAAAAGACAGACACAAATCTAAAATAATGTGCAAATTCTGCTATTTCCAAATAACAAAATAAAAAAAATGAATAAAAATAAATAACATCTTTACAAAATAAAGATGCACAAATAACACAAAGTTCCAAATCTCAGTTTTTCACAACAAAGCTTTTGAAGCCAATATCTACAGTAGGTAACATGTATGTTTGAACAGTGCAAACTACTTACAGTGACAAGATATCCTGTACACTGACAGTATAATACTGCATATTCACTTGCCCTCCAAATAGCACAGCTGATAGAAAATAACATTAGAACAAGGCAGCTTGTGCACGTACAAGAAGTCTCACTTTACTATGACTGTCTGTGTCTGTGCATGTTTCGTGAAAATGTGCTTGTTCTTCACTCAGTGAAGTGATGTTTAAGCTTCAGCAGGAGTTGGCTCTCAAGATTCCTGCAGTGAAGCTGTGACCGTTTAGCAGTGAACAGGAGCCCCGCATGACTAAAAAGTCTCTCACAGGCTGCAGACGCAGGAAGTTTATGTGTGGTCATGTGACTGCATGGCTACGTCTGATTAGTGAAACGGAGTCATGTGATTATTGTTGCTACGTCTGATTAGTGAAACGGAGTCATGTGATTATTGTTGCTACGTCTGATTGGTGAAACAATCATTCAGTAGATCCACTGGCGACTTCTCTCCGACTAAAATATAGCGTATATAAATGTGTAAATGGAAAAAAGTCGTGTGTTGCCCAATGTAGTGGAGTAAGAGTAGCGTTTCTTCTTCACAAATGTACTCAAGTAAAAGTAAAAAGTATGGTGCAGTAAAACTACTTGTAGAAGTACAATTTTTTAAAAAGTTACTCAAGTAAATGTAACTCGTTACTACCCACATCTGGCCATCACTAAAAACTACATGGAGTAAGTAACAGAAAACATATTGTTTTTGGGTTGAGTATTCTTTTAATCTGACAATAAGGGGAACAAAATTAGGACACTTTACTTACAGTTTAACAGACAGGCAAGACGAAGTATTATCAGGAGGGGTATTATAGCTCTAGATTGCCTGATTAATAAATACCTCAAGATATTGATATCAATCTGGTACTAATGCCCCTCAACTGCTGGCCAATCTGTCACAGGTTAGAGTGGAATTAGAGTGAAAAGCTTTTAATGATGGTCAAACAACAATAGAAAAATAAAGGTAGATGAGACCAGGAAGAAAAAAAATCCTTAATGTTCTTTAAAACACACTGGTAATTAGAGGTCACAATGTCCTGAATCAAGATGAGAAATATCTACACCAAGTTACTTCAAGAGGATGGGTGGACAAACTGTAGTCTGCTAACTAAAGTCATTTAAGGAGTGCAATTATTTTTATAATCCAATTCAGCTTTGCAAAAATTACACAAATTAAGGGTGTGAGGGAGTTCTGATAAGGTATTACCAACAATGAGCAGGATATCTAATAGGTGTAAATATATTCGATATACAGACAGAAATGACAAGAGTCTCAACTGAAAGATTAAAAAGATCTGGGACAAATGCACATCCTTTAATGACAACTCTGTAAACTGGGAAGGGCCAGGAGATGTCAGAATTAGTATATATGACAGCTAAACGTTTGAATAAAGGATTATGATCATTCAACAAATTATACCCCAAATTACTTCAGACTTCAAAGCTGTGAAATAAAGAGCCAAGTCATTCAACATTAGGAAAAGAAAGTTAGATAATATTTCCAAAAACAGGAGAGTTCTACAGAAAGGCTATCAGAGCCTGGGGACTTCCTTTCTTCATACATTTCAAAGCCTGTTTACCTTCTGCTGTTGAAGTCTACTGTCCAGTCCTTTCTAATATTTGTTTGTTCTTCTTTGACTTCATGTCTGCATTGTTGGAGAGTGCCAAGCTCTTTCTAAAAGCCACACTGTATTGAGTTTCTCATGGTAAATAGTTTGGCCCTGTCAGACCGATTTTGAAACAAGTGATTGAAAAAATGTATGAGGTACCAGCACTAGCTGATCGGTCTCCAGCTAACAGTGGTATTGAAATGTTTCAGTAGCTGACGTGCCTAAGGTAAAGTTTACCTATGAGGACTGCCACTTATAATGACAAGAGGTACAAACCAGAATACAATGCATTGCGACTGTTTATATCTGTTGCTGTACCAGCCCCACAAAGACAACCTGGAAGCCAACCTGCTGCTCATTCCTGATGAACTGGTGGCCACGACATGCAGAAACAGACGTTTTATGTTGATTTCTGTGTGAAACCATTGGGTTATGTGCTTTTAATAAAACTGTGCTTTATGGAAAAATATTCAGCCCTCAAAGAGTTAAACATATTGGCATGCTCATTAGAAGTGACTTTGTTACAAGAAGGTTTCTTCATTAGGCTAGACACCCTGCAATTGAATCTACACCATTGAAAGCTCAGAAGAAAAGGCAGCGTCACATAATGTTACAAAAAACAGAAATATGTAGGAAAGTATGGAAAAAAAACTCAACTGGCCTTACAGTGCCATCCACCTCCAAGGGGCACATGGTTTGTGAGCTCATATGCTCCTGTTTTTTTACCACAATCTGGCCGCTATATACAGACCCTCAACTTTCAAGCTATTTGGAGTGATTAATGACATGCAATTAGAAGAAATGCTAGGACCAACCCTACTTCATTAAAATGAAAACAATATGAAATGGCTACAGTATTCATCATCTTCTCATAATCGGCAGTTACTATTTTGCTTTAACATCTATTTAAAGGCGATACTGTTTTGTCATAAATAACACTTCTGCCTAATGGCTCTAAAGAGCCAGGTTCGGATTTGTATATCTTCTCTAAATCTTTGTTGGAGTTTCTCCTGGTAGCCTGTTTTCTCTTACATGCCAATGATATACTTGATAGTCTAATTGGCTACATCTTGTGTGTGTGTGCGTCATGAAATGAACTGGCAACTCTGTCCAAGCATGGTATCTTCCTCAAACTTAAAACTGATGGGAGATGGTACAGCTCCCTGTGATCTCGATTCAGCGGCTTTAAAATTGAGGAATGGGCATTTATAAATTAATTCCAAAGATTAAAGTGTTAACCAAATTACCATTAGTTGTATTATTTTACTCCAATAAATAAAATACTCAGTTCAAAGTGATGGCATAAATTTGAGGGTCTAAGAGTGCATTTTTATTACCAGAGATTTACAGTTTATGGTCATAATTTACGACTTAAAGAACACACCAATAGCAGACACACTGGATGAATCTTGGGAGGTAAAGGGGAAGCTATTGGGGCTCTGGTGTCTATGAACAAGGACTGGTAGCCAATGGCTTTGAGTCCTTTATTGAACACACTGTCAGGTTCTCAGAGTTCAGGAATCGTAGAGGCTGTCAGAGGTCCACTCAGAGCTTTATATAGGGTGGTCCAGATCTAATTATGCAATTTTCATTACGCTATAACTTATTAAGTTTATTACATAGAATATCACCCACAAAATCCCGGACCATCGAGAAGTGTGTGAAGTGACGACATGAAGAATCGTCTTCGCGCTGAATTGGAATTGTCCCTGCATAAATCAAAGTCATCCAGATTATCTTAGATCTGGACCACCCTGTAGAGTGGTACTAACAGTGAAAGTGACCCACAGTTGTGTTTAAAATGGATACTCCCTGTCATACTTCAGTTGAGCTCAGAGACAGACACAGCAGCTTGACAACTCGGATGGGAGGAGGGTAAGGTGACTAAGTCATAGATGCAATGGGAGTGGCAGCAGGGTTCCTGTTCCCTCAAAACTGTAAGGAATTCCAGGCCCTGTTTCATGAAATCCTAGAAACGACTGGCTGTTGTTTTCTTTATTTTACTGGGTCAGTGTATTTGACACCAGGGTTTCTTTCCACGATTACTTACTAAATATATGGCTTCAACTGATTGCATTTATTTAAACATACACCCATGCACACTTACCTTTCTCAACCTGTTCTCTGGCTTGCTGGTTTGTCATTCCAGGATATGGACACATGCCTAAACTGAAGGTCTCCCAAAGAAGAATGCCGTAACTCCACACATCGCTCTCGGAGCTGTATCTCCCTGGCAACCAGAAAAAAAAGAGCAGCATAATGCATTGAAATACTCGTTGTTGTTTTCATCCTCTTTCATGTGTGCTGTTTTGCAAGTCACAATCTCATACTAAACATTGAATTTACACATTTTATGAATTAAGAAAGAGCTAATGTTTTCAAATTGTGCTATCATTACTTACAAATTGGTCAGCCTGGCTCACTAAAGTCTAAAGCAGATACTCAAGTTTGGTCCTTGGGCCTCATTTATAAAACCTTGCATGAGCTCAAGCATGAAAATATGTACACACACAAAAAAAAAAAAAAAATGCGTACAACAAAAAAATTGATAAAACCTGCTGTTTGCACATCTCTATACAAATTACCCATTAAAGTTACAATCTCCTTGTAAATTTGTGTACGTGAACGCATCTTAAGTGCTGCCCTGAAAAATCTGTATATGAAGCATACTAATCAACCGCACATATGCAGCCACAATGCTGCAGAACTTCATGGAAGAGCAACCTCCCACCTGGATATGCGGCTGCAAGCTTGTGGGCGCCATTATAGCGTCTCTCTTCTGCATACTGAGGGTCAAGGAAAGGCAAAAGGCACCAGCATCTGAGCAGGTAGCCACTATTAACTGGCACAAGTAATGATGGGATTGCTTTTACAATAAATAGTACAAGAATCAGAGCAGAGGCGTGAACTGTGACATGCATGCTTCCTAACTGCCACAATGACTCCTGGGATTTCAGCTCAAAACAAGACCAGTTGTCTACTCATCTCTGGCGATTTATATGAAAATGACTTCATTGTTTCACGTGACAATTTTTTCAACATGAAAGAGTACTTTCCACTATTAAAAGTTAGAAGAACATGATTATTCTGTTTTAGGAGCTGACAAAAACATGAAAAGTTGAATTAGGAAAAACAAGTGAGCTGTACTTAAAGGAAATTTACCAATTTACTGTTAATAGACAAAGGGGGAATATGCATACCAAAGAAACTGAGGACCCAAAAATACTTTATGAGACACACAGTGACACCTTTTTATTAAATTTGAGAAGTGATCAATTCACCAATTTCTGTTTGCTCAGGGCTACGTGGTGACTTTGGCTTTATTTAGTTTGCTTCTTGATGCTCAGTTGCTTTTCTGTTGTGTTTTACAGACGGCTTGACTCTCAGATGACATGGATGCATATTGGTTTACTTTTTATTGAATAAAATATGACAAGTAAATCTGCTATGTGTTGTTTTTCACTTGATCTAAGTTTAACTATTGGTGTTCGTTTAATTTTAGGGTTTTGGTGAGTTCCACTTCAATGCTTTCCTGCCTCTTAAAGCTTTCCTCTTTTGTTCTATTCATTTGTCTCCATCTGTAAGATCTGATCTGAAGCAAATAAGTAAAAATCAGGAGTGAGCTGTGCATAAGTCTCATCCTGCACTGTGGGACCTTAATACATTTCCTAACAGTATGTTCTGAACACTGTCCTCTGCGGTAATACGTGATGTGCTCAGGCACAGACAGGTCGACAGCAGAATGCCAGGGCAAGTTCAAATAAGATGTCTAAATTGTAATCTGTAAGACAAGTGCATAGTAGAGAGCAAATGTTTAGCACTGACAAGCTGAATGACCTTTAAAAATAATATGAATGCACACTATCTTCATCAACTCTCTCCCTTTCTCTTCTGGGGTATATCTGAAAGAAATGATAAAGATTATTATCTTTGCTTTGTAAATTATACTTCTGAAATGAGATGGATTAAAAATCTGACAGCTGGTAAACAGCACCATACCATATCCCTTTGCTACAAGGATTGTGAAAGAGTTGATGCAATTGAACATCATATAATAAACAGAGGTTTCCGTTAGTTGTATCCTACATGGTTGTATGCCAGGGCGCTCTAAAGGTCACCTGACAGATGAGCTTATAAGCACCCATTGAGATGTTCAAGCCGCATTCAAACGCATGACTTATAAAGTGAACAAAGGAGGCTAGCTGTGAGAAGTGAAAAATGAAGTTATGCTGCTTGATGCCTTTCATCGTACAATTTTGCTTTGTCAACACAATTAGGAATAAGATAAAAAAAAATAAAAAGCATAGAGGCTATAAAAAAATAACATTCTCAAATCTCAGTGGATAAAGGAAACAAATTGAGCAGGAATGTTATTCTATTCGTAAGGCCAGTCAGCAGGCAATGCCTACAGATTTAGAGACCAGTGAGCTAAACTCATCTCTGCCTGGAGTGATCTTGTCATCTTAAGTTCAATCACAGCTCAAGAGATGATTGACACTTGGACAAGCTCATTAATTCCTGAAAAGGCAACTGCTAGGATCTTGCCAGGAAAAACCTGAAAACTCTGTTAGCAGAGATGCAGCATGGGACAGTGAGGTCCTTATTATTATAAAGCCACTATCTTAGGGGAGCTGCAGTGATTTCTTTTTCCTATAATCACAGCTAAAGTTAAATCTACTAGAGGAACCAAGTTAGCAATTCCTCAAAAATTTGTTCACTCAGGAAGAAATACATGTCCTTTATAAAACTGCTATTGGGGTAGCACATTGCTGCTGAATAAATAAATGTCTACAGTTTAATGGCATGTCATGTCCTCCGAGTACTTCTGAGTGTGCAAGTATAGCACATTAAAATGTAACTTACTGATTCATAAGATGAAGGACAAACAAGTACATAAAGTAAAAAAAGAAGGATTTTCATTAGCTTGGGTGCATGCAGACACCAAAATACATTACATTACATTCATTAACAGCACCAGGGCCGTCTACTACTTAAACAATAATGGGGTCCAAGGCTGGCTCTCATATGATATATAGAGGCACAGGCTCTTCAGGTCTGCATATCAACAGCTGTCAGCACAGACATTATTCAGTGTACAACATCGACAGCACTTAGCAGTTTCACACAAACCTCTAAAATGGAGACAGCTTAAAAGACTAAACAGAACCAAGAAGAGAAGCCTCTTAGACATTCCATAGCTGTGTGTTTAACCTAAGCTAGATAAAAAGAATTCAGTTTATATTACATGCTACATTATCTTTGACAAGCTTGGAGTGCTATTCACATTTACAATATAATACAATTAAGATAAAAAGACAAATAACACTTAGAATAGAATATATAAACACAATAAAATCCTTATATATAATTTGATACTATCCGTATGTATGGTGTTTGCAGCAAATACCTTGAGCAGCCACAAGAGCAGCAGCCGTGGGAAGGATGCATAGGAAACGAAGTCACATGACTGACGCGGAACGTAGACTTGCTAATGCGACCACACGTACACAACGAGCACAACAAACGGATGAGCAGCGTACAGCTACAAATGCTACTAATGCTGAAAGAAATCGTGCAAATCGGACACAAAGGACAGATGAAGAACATGCGCTATAGACTGCTACTAACGCTGACAGACATCGTGCCAACCGTGCACAAGTGACTGAAGAAGCTCGAGCAGCCGCAAATGCAGCACGGGTTGAAAGAAATCGAGCAGCCCATGCCTTGAGGTGGCCGAAAAGGTCTATTTTAACCACAAATCAGTGCCATGATAACACAATCATTTCAAGGACTTAACAAAACAAATAATTCTTTGCAGAGAAAGTATGGATTTCAAAACGTTGAATTTGTAGCCCGATTCGATTGGGCTCCCAGTCGCTAGTATATATATATATAAGTGTGGGTGTGTGAGTGTGTACTGTCACGTGTATGTGTATTGGGCACAGTTTAAGGACTCATGTGATGCCACTGGCATACAGAATGGCGCTATTAATGAAAACCTTTTCTCTTCCTCCCTCTACCCACCAGAAGATTAACAGCTTTACCACCCTTGACGTCACTTCTGGTGTCCGACCACCTAGACGCGCCCCTTCCTGCCTAAAGTCCTTATCACTGGAAGATTTGCCATTTTGTGGCAGTCACTACTCAGACTGGTGTCAGTGAAGACGTTTATTTTTTTTGTATATAATGTTTATACCTTGGGTTTTCTTTGCAATTATATGGGGCTTACATGCAGTTGCCCTAAAACTTTATGCTTGTTTGTTTTTTTTTGCTTCATTTTGTTTTGGTATTGTGTATTCTCTCTGCACTCATTCATCCCTATTGTTTCTTTGTTACTAAATGTATATTCTTTGCTTACTTCTTGCCTCTTTGGTCTTATCTTGGGTCTGTTGGGTCCCCCCCTACCACATCAGGGAATGGAAAATTGTATGCATGTCATTTACTTTTATAAAAATCTATTCAGTAGATTAAAAGCTGCAGTCAACAAATACATATTCCATATGGCAGTATATATGTGATTTAACTGGAAATGCAATAATAAAGCAGCCAATCTGAAGAGCAAACACTTTTCTTACATGTATTTCATGTCTTAGGGACATTAAAAACCTCCCAAATTGAGTAATGTTCAGCTCAATAGTTTATTAAACTACGTGTCAGATGCAATAATGGCTTAGACTACAAATGATGTACTGTTATTGAGGTGTTGCTTAATAAATACTTGACTAGTGGATCCAATATGAAAATCAAATTATAAGAAAACGTTTAAACTTTATATAACATAGCACCATTGATTTCATATTATAGTAAATATAAACTCAAGAGTAAAGCTCAAATGAGAAATGCAATGAGTAGCAATTCCCAAGGTCGAGAATGACATCGAAACAGAATTAATTACACATTAAGGGAAAAACTAAAAGTTCAGTTTTTGGTGGAAAATAAATAATTTAAAATTTTTTTTTATCCTAATTCTAAAACAAAACGAGAATTCAGTTGGTGTGCATACATCTATCCATCCATTTTCTAAACTCGCTTTACCCTGCACAGGGTCGCAGAGAAGCTGCAGCCTATCGTAGCAAACACTGGGTGCCAGGTAGGTAGAAGGTGCCCAGGGCATGGCAGGGTGAACACACAGACACACACTAGACCAGCTTGACAGGTGTGTAAACATACCCATAATATTTACTTGATGATGATAGCTGACAACAATGGCAACAGACGGATATTGCTGTGCTCCATGATCAGTTTCAAAGCACTTTGCTTCTTGTCTGTTAAAACAATTCCGTGTCTTCTTGTGTAGTCATGTCATTTGTCAAGTTTGTATTTGCCTGTGAGCTTGTCACAGCACTCTGCACCTGCACTCAGTGAAGACCACTATACAAAAATAAACTAAAATGAATTGAACTTGACGTTCTGTTATTAGGTAGCAACGTGGGCAAAATGAAATGCCCAGTACAATAGCAGGGAACCAACCTGTGTCTTTGAATTAACTGCTTTAGATCTGTAAACTCTGCACCACTGCCTAAAAATTTCAAAAAGGTAATGAAGTGAATATAAATATGTGCCTAAAATATAGATTAGATTTTATAAACTAAAAACAACTCCACTTTTTATCATTTATATTTTGGTTTCAATAAAATGTGACACACTCTAAAATAGGTTGGCACAGCAATGCAGTGGACAGCAGTGCTTCCTCTCAGCCCTAGGTCAGACCCCAGCTTGGTCAGGGTCTGATAACTTCTATTTTCTTCTAAACTCACCCTACATAAATGAGTGAGCTGCCATGTGTTAATTTCAGTTCCTGCCTTGCACCCACTGCTGTTGAAATAGGCTCCAGCTCTTTGTAAACAGGAAATTGGAACAGGTACAAACAGTAATTGTACAGACAAAACTAAAATAAACAGTCACTGAGCAAATTCTTAAGAACCCTATACTAATACTGGGCAGGGCCTACTTATGCGCTCAAAACAGCCTCAATTCTTCATGGCATGGATTCCACCAGATGTTGGAGACATTCCTTTGAGACTGTGGTGTATATTGACATGATTGCACCATACAATTTCTGCAGATGTGTCAGCTGCACATTCATGGTGTCAACCTCATGTTCTACCGCATCCTTAAGGAGCTCGACTGAATTCAGATCCGGTGACTAGGGACACTGAACTCAGTGTCATGATCATGAAACCAGTTTGAGATGACTTTTGCTTTGTGACATGGTGCATTATCATGCTGGAAGTAGCTATTAGAAGATGGATAAATTGTGGCCATGAAGGGATGCATATAATCAGCAGCAATAGAGAAATAGGCTATGGCATTCAAGGGATGATTGATTAGTATTAATGGGCCCAAATGTGTGCCAAGAAAAAATTCCCCACACATTATACTATTACCACTGCCAGGCTGGACTGTTGACACAAAGCAGGTCTGGTGCATTTTTTTTATGTTGTTGGCGCCAAATTCTGACCCTCAGCAGATAACGAGATTCATCAGAACAGGATACGTATTTCCAGAACTCCAACTGTCCACTTTTGGTGAACCTGTGCCCACTGCAGCCTCAGCCTTCTGTTGTCGGCTGATAGGAGTGGAATCCAATGTGGTCTTCAGCTGTTGTGGTCCATTCACCTCAAGGTTTGATGTGTTGTACATTCCAAGACACTTCTCTGCTCATCACAGTTCTTTGGAGTGGTTATTTGAGTTACTGTAGCCTTTGAGTCAGCTCAAACTAGTCTGGCCATTCTCCACTAACCTCTCTCCTTCAACAGCCTGTTTCTGTCTGCAGAACTGCTGCTCACTGGATGTTGTTTTGTCTTTCTCATCATTCTAAGTACACTCTGGAGACTGTTGTGTGTGCAGATCTCAACTGCATACTCAAACCAGCCATGCCATGGTCAAAATCACTGAGATAGCATTTCCCCCCAATGTAGTGTTTGATGTGCACATTACCTGAGGATCCTAACCTGTATCTGCAGGATTTTATGCATTGAGCTGGTGCCACATGATTGGCTGATTAGATAATTGCACAGATAAGCAGGTGAACAAGTGTACCTACTAATTTTCTCAGTGACTGTAATGACTTTAATGTAAAGACTAAAGCTAAATTAAAAGCAACAATGGTAAGATAAGTTTCATAGTGCTGATTGGGTATATAAAAACAACAAAAAAATGAAGCAACAATCTTAAAAAAATGCTATAGTACAGTTGCTTTTGAACGAAATGCACAGCCATCACACACATTATTTTTTTATTTAAATATGATGACAAACCTGCGCAAATATGGATGTTTTACAATAGTTTACTTTCATTTTTAATAAAGCATTATGTTATGCTCTGGAAATTACTGCAGATCATTTTTGCTTAAGAAAAATCTCTATTAATGACAATAAAATGACTGAAAACAAGCAATAATAGATTTTATAATTTAAAAAAATTTTATTTGTTCACAGCACAGTCCTGTCATAGGGAATGCAATATGCCATTACCAGTAAATCTGGTATCAAGGCGTGAGGTGTTGTTGCTTTTCTGCAGACTACTGACAGAGAAAACAAGACTAGAGCACTAGGATTTAAAAGCAGCCTTCATCTCCGAGTATTTATAGAAGGATTCCGTCACTGCTGATGATCTATTTTTGAGGGGATTCACAGATAACAACTCAGTGCTCTGCATTTCAAAGTGCATAAAAGAAATACGAGTTAAACAAATACTGTAAGTAATGCTTAAATGTGTGTCCAAAATATCACAATGAATAAAAACTAATTAAAATACAGTGAAGAATATCACTTGATACTGACATAAGTCGAAGTGTGATACACAGAATATTGCCGGCACTCTAAGCTTTAGGAACAGCAGTTAATGTGTAGCATAGTCATGGAACAAACTTACAAAAACATGATAAAAAAAGCAATCCTAAAGTAGATAGATAGATACTTTATTAATCCCAAGGGGAAATAAAAAATAAAAAAGGACTTAAAACTGCTAATGGCCTCTGGACAATGGTCAACTTTGTGACAAATCTTTGATGCTGCTAGGATTGTGACATAATCTTGAGACCAAATGAGTTAAGAGACTTATGACAAGAAATTCAGTGCACAGAAGCCCGAATAAATTCACAAATTGTTTCTGGACACACAATCCTATGCCATGTAACATTCCTTTTGTTAAGGTTTACATGTCATGGGGTGGTATAGACAGATGAGTGGGACTTAAGCACCATCTTCAGTATTTTGTCTCACGCAAACCATGTGGTGTGAACTGTGCAAAGGACTTAGGCACTCGTGAACAAATGAATCAAAGAGGTAATGTATTTAAAAATAATTGAATGACTCAATAAACTTCCTAGAAAGTGCACTGAACTGAAAAAAACAAACTCAATATTTGGTACGACCACCCTTTGCCTCCTCTTCAGTCCATAGTCATGCAGTATGTATGGAGGGCCTCATGTGGCTGTTCCAAACCTCCTGGAGGACTTGCCACAGTTCCACCGCAGACTCTGGCCATCTTACTTGTAATCCCAGACTGACTTGATGATGATGAGATCAATGCTGGCCATACTATCTGTTGCAGGATTCTATATTCCATTTTTTTGCAGATTATTTTTTTTTTTTTACGATTTTAGCTGTGTGTTTTGTAGACATGTTCATGAGGCAGAATGAAGTTAGGACCAATCAGATACTTCCCTCATGGTACTGCATAATGGATAAGCATCTGCTAGTACTTCTCAGCAGTGAGAGGGGCATCAATTTTGATCACATCAAAAACCCTGTTTGTGAAAATGGAGCACCAAATTTGCAGGGAATTTACACAGTTCTTCACAGACATTCACTCATGTCCAGTTCACCAGATTTGAAGTCGACAAACTACTTTCTGTTTGAAATTTCTAATTTTCACTTATCAGTCCAGGGCACCTGCTATCATTTTTCTACACCTCAGTTCTTGTATTTGCATGTACTGTATACTGCAGGTGAGTCGTTCAACTTTCTTTCCACCTTGAAGGAATGGCTTTTTGATTCCAAGGAGACCACTTCTGATAAGACTTCTCCGGATTGTAGATGGGTGCACCAGGGCCCCAGTGCTTTCTGCGTGGCGTGAGTTGACAGTGGTGGCAGTGTGAATTGCTGTCTCAGTACCACTAACACTTATTTTACGTGATTTTGTATTAAGATCACCTCATCTTTTAAGTTTATGACTTTCAGATTTTTAACTCACCATCTTTTCATCGCCATCATCTAACATCTTTTGCAAGCCCCATTTCCTACCTGTTTGCCGTTTGTACTTTCTGGTTATGGCAAGTAAAGGAAGAACACACAATTAGAAGCACTCATGAGGCATTGTAAAATGTTCTAATAAAACTGATTTGTCAGATGCACAAATTATGAGAGGATTTGGAGCCATTACATATAATGTGGTGTTAAACATAAATGTGACGAGGAGGGACCAATGCCAATGATCTGTGATTGTGTGTCGGTAACATCCACTCAGTTGTCAAGTTCAAGTGAGACTGCAGGCTAAGGACTCGGAACAAGCTAAACAGCAGGGATTACAGCATTCCAGAAGCAAGAGAATGACATTCTTGAGTTTGGAAAGCTTTCAGGCAGGCTAAATAATTTTTGCTTCCTGACCAAGAGAGTGACATAAACTACAACGGTTACAATAACATCAGTCTCTAGGTAATATGTTCTTACTAGACAGATAGCTTCTGAAATAAACATAAAGTTGCAAAATAGTGGGCAATCTGAAGTATGCCTGAGAACAGAAAAAAAGCTCATTGCCAATGCTTGGTAAAGAGAACAGCAACTGAAACGACTCCACTAGACCAATGCTTTGACATGGGATTTTGAAATGAATGTACATGCACTTTTAGCAGGATTTCTTGAAGGACCTCTCTGTATTTGGCAGCATTCATCCTCCTCTTATTTCTGAGCAGTCTCTCTGTCCCTACTGTTGAGAAGCACCCATGTATAGAATGATGCGACCACCATTAAGCTTCTCCATATTTTTTTGTGTTAAGCTGCTGATGAATAGTGCCTGGTCTTTGTCACAGATTGTTCTTGGAGTTCTGCCCAAAGAGTTAAATTTTTGTCTCAACAGACCAGATAACCTTTTTCCTCATGTTCTCAGAGTCTTTTAAATGCCGATTGGTGAACTTAAAGCAGTAGTTAGTTATTCTGCCATTAATACCTGATTGATGGAGTACTGCTGAGATGGTCGGCCTTCCGACAGGTTTTCCCATCACAGCAGAAGACTTCTGAAGCTCTGTTTGATTGACCACTGGGTTCTTGGTCACCTCCTATGACCAAGGCCCTTAGTTTGGTAGGGCAGCCAACTCTTAGGGATGGTTTATACTTCACAATGAGAATGCTTACGTGCAAGCATCATGGCTGTCATACGTTCTCAGCTTTCTTTTGACATGTCCTCTGAGCACATGGTCAGAAAAGGCGCGTGTGTTCAAGTTTTGATTCATGATGTCGGCATCATTGTTTACTATCAACATGTGACAGAAGGCTTGCAGCTCAAACAGGATCAATGTGTGTGCTTTGATGTTTGATGAATAGTTTGATGTGCTGAAGCAAATCATCAGATTTAAATGTTGACAAACGAATGCTTTCATGGTGCTTTTCTTCATCCATTTCTCACATAGGCAATAGAAGCGTTGCATATTCCCCATCGTAATAATGTGATATATTTAAAGGTCTCACATACCAGCTTCTGTGTTGCTGTTGCTGTCTTTTTTATTTTTGCACCTTTACAACAGCATCAGAATGCAACAAATTGTTCTTCTCTTAACTTACAACACAGCAGAACTGGATGATGATTTCTCACACCGCCACCTTGTGGAATCCTCCAGTTTTACTTGTGTGTGCACAAGTATAGACAGTACACTGCTTGTGTAACAGCAGTGTCCTGAAGCTCACGTGATGTATAACATTAAGTATATCCCTGGCCTAAGAATAGTCCTGGTGGTTCCAAACATCTTCTATTTCACAATTATTGAGACCACTGTGCTCCTGGTAACAATCAAACCTTTAGAAATGTTTTTTTACCTTTGCCCTATTCCTCACCACAATTTCATGACAGAGGTCTACAGAAAGCTGCTAAGATTTCATAGTTTGTTTTGTGTCTTGACATGCAGTGTGAATTGTGGACCCTCATATACACAGATGTGTGCCTTTTTAAATGGTGTCAAATCAATTCAGTTTGCCTCAGGTGGACTCCTCTGAAGTTGTAGACACATCTTAAGGAGAAGTAAAGCAAACAGGGGGTGCCTGACCAGAATCTGGAGTGCCACAGCACAGGGTCTGAAAACTGATATGAATGAGAGATTTCAGTTTTTGATTTTAAATTTGAGAACACATTTTCACTTTGTCATTATGGATTACTGAGTGAAGATTGATGGGCAAAAATGGCAAATGTATTCATTTAAAATCAAATCAACAACACAATAAAGTGTACAGAAAGTGAAGGGTCTGAATATGTTCTGAATCCAATGAATTTATAATATTTGCACTGAATATGCTTAACTATTATGAGAAAATGTTAGAAAAAAAACTGTAGCAATTTATTTCTTCATAAAAGTTTCTCCATTGTTTTGGCAGCCATAAATTATTAAATAGAAAAAAAAAAGTGTCATATTATGCTCCATTCCTCATTCTTTTAAGTGGTGGAATGGGATCTCCACTGGTCAGTGAAACATTGTCATTCTTTTCCTCTAAATCCTCCAGAAGACCACATTAATATGTGAACCCATGGTATTTCCCCTCCTGTACGTTTGATGCTGTTTTGCCAAAGGTGATTATTTTTAAAGTAAATTTATTAACAAAAGCATATTTGCTGCTTGTGCTATTATAATACCTGTGTTTTGAAAGCCTAATACAAAATTGATAAGCCATTTCATGAACAACCTACTTGATTTTATTAAATAAAAGTTATTTTTACTAGTCCCTAAATTTCTTAATAACAAAATGAAAACTTAGTCATATTTCAGGAATAAATAAGAACTAGCACTTACCAAAATACAGAATTTGTCAATGCATGTACTTTGATCACAACAAAAGCTGCTACGTACTAACTTGATTTAACTATTAATTCTTAAATTAAGCATAAAATGATTTCTAAAAAATAAAAAATAATAAGGGGACATGATGTGGAAGTGGTGCTGAGCTACAAGTAGCTAGGGGTTCACATAAACAACACATTGAGCTGGTCTGATAAAACAGTGGCATTCTACAAGAAGGGCCAGAGCTGACTGGACTGTAAGGAGACTCGGGTCTTGTGATGTGTGCAACAAGCTGCTGGAAATATTCTGGAAATATTCTACCAGTCCAGGGTAGCCAGTGTGTTGTTCTACACTGCAGACGTTTGGGAAAGCAACCAGAGCTCAAAAGAAGCATATGCATGAATAAACTAATCAGTAAAGCCGGCTCTATCATCGGGGAAACTCCTGGGCATGCTGGAAGCTGCTAAGGAAAAGAGGATGGTGGCAAAATTGGATACCATCATGAAAAATCTCTTGCATTCCCTCCAGGAGGCGCTCTCCTGGAGCACTTTTAGCCACAGACTCATTCCACCACGCGAAGAAACGCCACTAAGGCTCTTTTCTGCCCACTGCTATCAGGCAATTAAATGCTTTCACCTTATGTACTCGTTAAAGTTTATTGATTGACTGATTAGCTGTATTATCTGTTCTATGAGTTAGTATTCTTGTGTTTTATGTTTCTGCTGCTGTATTTAATTTGCATTTCCCTATGGGATTGATAAAGTTGATCTAATTTAATTTAATCTATTTAATTGAGAGAAGACATTTTTTCATAACGTAGTTAAAGCTATTTCGTTATCCTCTGTATTCAGCACTGGAGCATTTCCTTCAGCAACAGCCATGTTTAACATGTATAGAAATGTAAAGGTGTTTTCTCTCCATATACAACAATTAAATAACCTGAAAAGACAAAAGCTTTGTGAAGGGCCTTTGTAGCAGTCAGGTAAACTGCACAAGGGTGGCTAAAGGTGACATGTCATCTCCTTCATGAGACAGTGACATCTTTGACATCATGCTAAAACACTAAGTTTTATTATGAGCAGCCTGAACCCAACTCTAGCTACAGGTTAGCAGTTGGGATGTGCAGATAAATGTGAGTGACCACAAAACTCTGCATTGATGCGTGTCTGTGGGGAGTTCACCTGATCTCAATCAGGACACGACTCATATAAATAGATTTTTTTTCAATCAATTATTTGAAGCATGTATGCCTCGAGATCACCTTCCTCGCTCTGCTAAGGTAAGTGATACCACTCCATGACAACATGGGGAGCTTTCGCCAACTGTATCTTCTGTTGCCCACAGTTCAGATGCCCAAGAAGAACTCCTAACCCTGCCTCAGCACCTAGAGCAGGCTACACCTTTTACTGTCGGACGCCATGAAAGCAAATGAACCCTGGAAGGTGGTGTCTCATTCTGAACTAAACCTCACAGGGACCTCAGAGCTCCAGAGTAATGGAAACCCTTTATTCCAGACGGAGTGTCATTTATTTTGAACCATTCACAACCAGAATTTAAGCTGTGCCTCCTCAAACTCTTTGTTTTTTGTTTTATTATTAAATAGGGTCCTCTGCTTGATGCCACAATACTCCTTTGTAGATATTTGTGGTCTGTCCACCAGGTCACAATGTGGATGCAATACATATTTAAAACACACTTTAAAAAGGGGTCTTTGAGAAAACTAAGTTGTTGTCTGCTGTCAGAAACTGACATACCAGAAACTCAAAGCAAACAGTACCTAGTAAGCTGTGGAAAAGCCTAAAAGAGCAAGTAGCCTTATGTAGTGTGGTGACAAAATGAAAACAAATACAAATAAAATACATTTCTGAAGAATCTAAACATGCATTAAGGTCAGACATGTAGAATCTTAACACCCCAAGTCAAAATGCATGGCTTTCTTATTACAGACAAAAAACTCAAATCCATGTCACTCTTAAAGCCTCTGTAGTTATTAATCATCTTGCATCATTATGTGGTACGGAGGGTCTTGGAGAGGACACATGAGTGAAGCGGAGATTCGCCCCCCGGCTTGTGATTGTTCTTCCTGTATTCATTTTCCACATGGGGAGAATGTGTGTTCAGTGGGCTATCACGGACTGATTATACACAAAGAAAAGCTTTGTTTAGTAAGACTTCCAGGATGTGACTTCAGCATAGAATGGATCATTTTATTCAATTATCTCATTTAAGGCATTAAATTAATGTTATATGAATCCATCTCAAATCTACAGAAGGGAAAAAAATCCACCAGATAAAAAGTTCAAAAGCCAAGACTTCATTTTTAATCCTGGAATTAACTTGGAGTTGTTGTCCTCTCCAAGAGGTTTGCTGCCAATCAATTGCTGGTTGATGTGTTGCTTTTCTTTAAATTACAGTAAATAAATACCTGTATGTTGCTTAAAAAAGTGCATTTCTCAAATCTTGATTTTGCGGTACTGTCTAATTTTCATTATGCTTTTATAAGTTGGAGTATATGATCTCATTGAAGGGAGGCTTTGATGATTTTAGATCACTGGCATTAAAAAAAATAAAAATATTTATCAGCACAACATGTTATTTTTAAAATGTAATCCAAAGAATGTACTTTTGTTGAGTGTTTATTGTGGTTATTCTCTGGAGACAACTATATTAAGACCACATTTCTATTTTGTTCTTTTTGAGAACAGACTATTCCTAAATCAAATGACTCTTTGCTTCAGGTTATTTCTGATTTGAATACAAGAACTTTACTCCTTCTAAACGGCAAAGCAAACCTTAGGGAATTAAATTGTATTTTTGCCAGCTGAAAATACATCTAGCTTTAATCATTGTTCCGACATCATAGGTTGTCAACTCTGTCAAAATTACATATACTTACAAGCTTTTATTATTGTATATGTATGAATTAATTTGATGCTTGAGGTAGAACAGACACAAAGAGAAAGAAGAAAAGTACATTTTATTTGCAAATCATACCTTAGGATACCACTGAAGAAATTTGATGATTTTACAGTAAGCTGATAAAAATGTATGTGACACCTTTCTAAAAGAGTTTATAGGTGTTAAGATGACATTGCCTACAGTTGTAAGAGTGAGCTAACTATATAAAACTGCATTAATGCTATTTTGGCATATTTACCCTAAGACTCAACTTTGCAGATAATGTAAAGCTCATTTTAATTGTGCTTTGGGCAAACTACATTACGGTGGTACCATGTCAGGTTCTCCTATGTGAACAAGGAAACTTTTCATTTGTAGTTCTTACCTCGAATCAATGCAAGTGAACCAGAATAAATCTAAAGAAGTCATTTTGGGTAAATAAAAAGCAAATTCAGGTAGACAGAGCACTTTTTAATCTTTTCAGCCTATATCTCAGTTTTTGAAGTTTATACTCATTTTCTTAGTTGTTCTACTTTTTTAAGCGCACTAATCTAAAGCAGAAAATGCCTGAAGGACCTCACTAAGCATATGCGATTGGGTTGGAACCGAAGGTAAAAAGAATGCTGAATTTATTTGCTTAGAACCTTTGGACCTTAAAGAACCTCTGGTACGTTTTGCAATGCTTTCTATTAGGATATAAGCTGACATCAAGAGAGCTGGGTGCCCCCATATTGTCTTTGTTACTTACTACCTGACTGTCAGAGCACAGTTAGTTAGGCAACACAGAACTGGTGGTCAGCAACGCAATGCAGCTCCAAACCCCCATAATAACCCTCACTAATTTGATATAAGCTAAGAACAATGGAGATGGATGCCCCCATATTGCCTACATTACTGACAACTTGACAGAACAGAACACAATTTGTGAGGCCACAGAGATGTGTCAGAACTGGTGGTCAGCAATGCAGTGTTGCTCCAAACCCCCCAAAATACTCCTGCTTTGGATATAAGCTAAAATCAAGGGAGATGAGTGCCCCCGTATTCTCTTTATTATCTTCAGCTTCACAGGCAGAGCACAATAAGTGAGGCTATAGCACTGGTGGTCAGCAATGCAATACAGCTTCAAACCCCCAAAACACCTTTGCAGAGAGATGTGTATCCCCTGTGGCATACGGCTGGTCATTTATCCCTGCCAATACCCCCAGGCTGCCAGATGGAGCCCTCTCTGCAGCTTGGAGGTTCCCCCGAAGACCAGCAGGGAATCCTGGACAATGGAGTTTTCATCCACAGCCCTTCTGGATACCACAGGGGCCGCTAGATGTAGCTGCAGGGAGGAGCAAAGAATATTATTTGCCCTACGCCCGGGAAGTATGTCCGAGTCACATGGACAAGGGGAATGACGTGCTTCTGGGGTGAAGAAAAAGGATTTTTATCTGACCCGGAAGTGTTTCGCCCTCTCTGTCCACGTGACTAGGAAAATTAGATGTCCATCCCTTCCTGTTAACATAATCCTGATACCCGTCACCTAATGCATGAATAGGGATATGGGAGACGTCGATTGCACCATACACCCGAGGTATATTGTGTGCCTCGTAATTGTGCTGCAAAATCTGCCCTGCCTCTTCCACATCAGGTAAAGTGATGTATTGTCTCATTAGCTTGGAGCATATGGCCTGACACATACGATTTACACATCTGTGAATGGTGGTTTTGCTCACAATACAAGTCTTTGCAGCAACCCTGTGGTCTGCACAGGTACCCATGTTGTAAAGTATAATGGCTATATGCTTCTGTTTGAGACTGGATCCCTCATGTATGCTACAGCAGGGGACACAAGAGGGCATATTGTGCTGCATAATTCCATGAATGTTGAGCTGCTCATCCTAAAATTTCACACCCACAGCTCCTCAGTAAAATCAGTGCGGACGATTTCAAAGTTATCCCTAATACGCGGCCTCTGTCAAGTATGGGAGTTTGATTTCCCTTTATGGTAATCATTTGCTCTTCTCGCCTTCGATTAAAAATGAATGCAGTGATTGTAGATGCAATTGAAATAACAGGACCAATACCCATCATATGGTTGCCATTTTGAATTTCAGGTTATAAAAACCAGCTTTATTCCAATAAAAGCACTTAATGGAAAAACAGACAATTAGTATTTATTTTTTGTCAACTTTTCAGAAGGGTTGCTTCTATTTTGCGCATAACTACAATAGAAACGCGGCTATTAACAGTAATATAAAACAAAGATCATGACCATGGCAGTCAACAAATCAGACTGTAACCTAGGGATGTAACTCTGTTCACAATTCAGTTCGATTATTGATACGGGAATCACAATTTGATATCTCATGATTTTTAAACACAATCTAAATGAAGAAAGCCTAAGATTGAAAAGTTTTTGTTTATTACTGTTTCTGAGACAGTTGCTCTTCCATGCATTTCAGAATCAACAATACATTTTCCATGCCACTACTTAAACAATATGGTGAAAGTGAAAATCTTCTGCACAATATATAAAATAGCACAATGCACTTTTAATTGTGCAAATCTAATAACTGGTTTGGATATAAAAAAGCTTAATATCTCCTTTCATAGGCCATTAAATAATCAAGTTTTTTTAAAGAACACAGACATATCCTCATTTTCAGGTAGCAACTGTGACTTCTGAGCATTCACAATATCTCTTGCAGACGAAAAAAAAAACAGGAAAAAACATGTTTACTTAGAAAAAAGTTTGCTGGAGTTGAGAGATATGCTTTGGCCAGTGGGGAGAGCAGTGGATACTTTGGAGAATTTTCCCTCCACCATTTAAATGGACAGCATATGAGTGCAATAGGGGAATCTTTTCTGTACATGTCAATTTCTTGCTTTGTCCCACTCATGGGCAGTGCCACTAATTCATTGAAATAATCTCCAAGCAGATCTTCCAGAGACAACTTTTTAGAAGGTTGTTGTTCCAGCTCAGCACCATGTTGTTCTGCTCCTCTATCTCCTGTCCCCTCTGTTTTCTAGATCTACAGGTATCAGAGTTTACAAGTTTTCTTTTTAATATACAAATTATTCGTAGCAATTCAAATTTTAGTATGTATAGGTAAACTCTTACTAGAGAGGAACAATTTGGTCAGGTTATAAGTCATGATATGTCCAACATTTAATATGTGGCTAGTGTCAGTTCCATTACATATCAGAATTTGAACTGTTCCTAGACTGCTTTCTATCTCAGATGCTACTGTGAGTAGCACTATTAGCACTTTACAAAACATACTTCTTACGGCTGAGCACAGACACACACGTGCAGACTAAATAAATACCTTTTTCCTTCACTCTGTTAAACTCAGCACCTCACTGGCTATACTTCAGATGTGGCAGAGTTCTAAATCTTGCATCCACTGTGGTGCACTGTATGTGCCCGTGAGGTCTTTATGCTGGCCATGGCAGTTGAGTCTTTTTCGTTAGGGTCATGCTTTGCTCAATCATGTGCTTCTGCTGCACAATGAGGGCCACAGTGGGGATATCTTCATGATACAGCACTGGGGTGGCCGACTTGATAGGTTTAAGCAATTGCACAATGTCCTTGCAGCTGCTAATGACAGTGCCACCCAGAGTGTCGATTTCACGTGCATTTCGACGTATCTTTGTACTAATGAGGGCTGCTGCTATTGCTGCTTGCTGCTCAAGATAATAATCAAGCATTTCCTGTGTACTATTCCATCGTGCTAGAATGTCAGCTATCAGTGTATGTGATGCGGGCCCAGTAATTTCTGTTTGGAGGTGAATACAGCTGTAGCTGTGGGGCTCTGGTAGAAAAAAAGCAACAACCTGTCTCAATTGACCAAGCAGACAATTAATACACGGTATGCCCAAGCCTGCCTGGATAGCCAAATTCAGAGTATATGTAAAGCACCAGATAATGATGTTAAGATGATCTCTTTTAAGCTCCCACTCCAAAACAGCCGATTTCATCACCTCAGTAATGCTTCATCCAGAGTGAGTTTCAAAAAGAGGCTAAGTTTGAAGCTCAAAACTCGCCATTTCCCAGTTGCTGGTGATAGCATGGGTTGTGATCATGATATAGCTTTGGTTTGCCCTGTTGGTCCAGCTGTCTGTAGTTATTGCAATGCTCTCTGTGTCTTTCAGGGATTCCTTTGCACTCATCTTAGCCTCGTTGTACAGGGCCGACAATAAAATGCCACTAACATGCAGGATGAGGGAATGCTGTACTTCAGCTCTACTATGGTCACAAGCAGCCAAAACCCCTTGTTCTCAAGGACTGAAAACAGTCTCATATTCTTTGCAATGAAAACACCAATACAGTTTGTTATTTCTTTGGCTTTTGCACTCGACCCTGGAAGCTGTGCTGCAAATAAATTTGTCAGAGACGTTTGGCCTTTAGCCAGCTGCTTCTTTGCAGCAGGTGATTTTTGTGTTTGTCACTGTGATGGGACTGTACATGGGTCAGCATGTTCATAGTGTTTGCTGTAACGTATGTCAAAACCCAATTGCAGTGCTTGTAAATGGTCTTCGTCTAATCAATTATTTTCTTGCTGTTTTCTCGTTAAATAGGATATCCAAAATGCTGCGAAACAGCATCCTCATTATCTACTTTGTCTGACTCCATCATTAATCAAGTTACTCCTCACTTAGTTACATCCTCTCAATCTAAGGCCAGAGGTTATTAATGCATGTATGATGCTGACTGCACCCTCTGATGTTAAAAAAGAGCATTTAAGAAAAACAGAGAAAGCATAACTTTTTGTTAGTACTTACAGAAACAGATTCCATGTCATTGCGATCGACATCTATATGTATGTATGATGCATTTTGTCGTAGTTTTGAATCGCAAGACTTTGTGGCATGAAATATCGTTGCAATACTACTGTAACCCAATGAAGGTATGAAAGACACCATTTTGCAAACACCATCATTGAAACACCAAACAATGAATATGGACGGAGTGGGGGCTCTTTGGCTAGGGATCTGTGCTGGCAATTGGAAGGTTTCCAGTTTGAATCCCATAAAATGCCAAAAGTGACTCTCCTCCATTGGGCCCTTGAGCAAAGCCCTTAACCTGTAATTGCTCCATCCTGGGTCTGACGTTATTCTGCATCTAAAACTGCATGTAGGCCCTCCAACCTGCAGGGAAAAACTTGGGTGTTGGTGGCAGAATTTGCACTCCAGCCATCATAAAATACCTCACACTGGTTCCATTTCCATCTGAACTAGTGTGGTGTTGAGGTGTCACACATTGCATGGCTGCACTTGGGTCCTAATCTGGGATCCTGAGTTGGTTTGTCACGTGGTGGGTGTGGCAGGGTGCTGTATCAGTGCCTGCTCCTAACCCCTCTCTCTCTTCCTCCTAATCCAGTTACTGATGACCAAAAAAAATGCATTGGAGCTATGGTGGTGGTAGCCCTTTAAAGAGAGTTTATGTAGGTTCTTCTTTCATTTTGTCGCTTACCTGCACCTCACTGCTAACAGTAAAGCAGGCATGGACTTGAAGGCCAACTGTCAAAACAATATAATAAAATAATCTGCTGCACTCTAAGTAGCATTGTCTTGACACACTTCATTTAACTGAGTGACTGTCACAACCTTCCTGTGACCTTAGATTATGCTCATTGTACAGTTTTCACACGCCTAACATTGCTTTTCAACTTTTAAATAAATGATGAGGTTAGCAAAAACAAACTCTGCATGAATATCTAGTAGGTCTAAAGGAAGGTCAAATTGAATATTGCAGCTGTACATTGTTTTAATGTTTTTGGTCTATCTGAAGAAATTACGGGATCAATCAATCTAATCAATATTTATTTCATAAAGATTCAATATAAGGCCACCACAGGTAATTAGATGGATGAGTTCAAGAACTCAAAAACTACTTGTGTCTGAAAAAACTCAGAGCACATCCTTTAACAGCCATTAGGGAGAGATTTAAAAGCAGTCTGTGAAAATGTGCTGATTAAGCAAATTGATCTGAGCTGCTAACACATGTTCGGATGTGGACAGGCCTCAAGTAGACTGTTAACATACATACACTACCGGTCAAAAGTTACAGAACACCTCAGTATTTCCAGTTTTTCTTCAAATTTAATCAGGTGAAATGCAATGAATGACCTAAAATGATGAAAAGATAAGCAGTAAACCTGCCAGAGGTTTAAAGTTAAAGTTTACGTTAGCAAAAACGGAAAATAAAGGAAATTTCATAAAATTACAAACGGGCCTTCTTCAGAGAACACTTAATAGGTTACAACCTCCAGTTGTTCTGCAGCAGTTAAAGTAAATTAAACCTTGCAATTTGCACAGGTGTTCCAACTTCTGTCGAGCAGAACTGGTGAACTGTGAGTTTATGAGAGCTTTAGGGTTCATGCCCTCGTAAACAGGGCAGCAATCTACAAAAGAGGCAACTGGCAGGCAACATGACTCAAAGAAGTAAAAAAGAGATGAATATTTTATAAATCAGGAAATATACAGAAAAGAAAAGCACATCCAAAGGTCAAAGACTGCTCTAGTTAAGGCTAACACAATACTAACATATTAATGCTAACATTTTCAACATGTAGTATGGTTGAACAAAATTCCCAGAAGGAGAAGCCTGACAACATAGCTGTGCTTACCTGGTCTGAAGGAAAAAAGTATCTACATAATCCTGGAGTTACAAGGATTCTTTTCTCTTAAGAAATGCACATAGGTTTCTGAAAACAAGCTGATGCACTTCACATTTGATGTGTTACACGTTATGTGTTGGTAAAGTTTTTAAAAAACCTGTTAGCAATTTCTGCTGAAATCAAGAGTGGGATTTAGTAATATGGTGCAGAGAGATGAAGTCTAAATGAATGGTTTTCAGTGGATATACTGAGTCTCTCTTCTATGTTGATAAAAACTGCCATCATTTACAGACAATTTAACAAAATTTACAGCTCTGTAAGAGACAGCTTAAAGTCCAGTAGAGCTGTGACAAAAAGAATTAAAATGATGTGGCACAGTTCAACATAACAAAAGATGGTACAATTACCATTGATCAAAGATGCTTGCTTCTTTTGTGATCAATTTTTTATTGGAGCTTATAAAGAAAAAACAAAAAACAACCACGACAAAGTATGAAAGTTAGACATCAGCATTGAAATCAAGCAACAACAACCCTCACTCTTCTCACCCAAAACAACCACGTAAAAGAGGTCCCTTAAGGATTAAAGGCTATTTGCGCCTGAGAAGACAGCAAGCATAAAGCAGAGAGGCGAAACAGAGAAGAGAAGAATTAGGGATTAAGACTTGAAATGCATTGTGGACCACTGATCAACGAGTCACTGAACAGCAGCCCCGAAATAAGACTAGATGTAAGAAAGAGGATTTCCAGAAATTTTCAGTGATTGCATCGACAAAGAATAATCTCAAAATAAGCTTGTTTTGTATAATGGATTGGAATATAGAGATATGCAGTAAGATGCTAAGCAGGCATACAGTGGATTCAGAAAGTATTCAGACCCTCCTTCACTTTCTGCATTTTCTTTGTGTTAATTTCAAATGGATAAATTTGCCATTTTTCCCGAACAATCTACACTCAATAACCCATAATGACAAAGTGAAAATAGGTGTTCAGAGATTTTTACAAATTTAATACTGGATTTGGGCAGTTTCTCTCATTGTTCTCGGCACATCCTCTTAAGCTCTGTTAAATTAAATGGGAAGTGTCTGTAAACTGCCATCTTCAGGTCTCTTCTCAGATGTTCTATGGGGTTTAGGTCTAGGCTTTGATTTGACCACTCAACGTCATTTAGAGAATTGTACTGACGACACCCCAGCATGGTCTTTGCTGTATGCTTTGGGTCACTGTAGTGCTGAAAGGTGAACTATCACCCCAGTCTGAGGTCATGTGAACTCTGAAGCAGGTTTTCTTCAAGGATCTCTCTGTATTTGGCTGCATTTATCCTTCTCTCAATTCTCAATTCCCTTTTCCTACCACTGAGAAGCACCCACCTATGATGATGCTACCACCACCACATTTCACCATACGGATGATATCAGGCTCTTCTTTTCTGGTTACTTAGATTGGCCGGAAGGCCAACTCTAGAAATTGTGGTGGTGGTTCCAATCTTCTCCCACTTCACAATTATTGAGGTCATTGTGCTCCTGGGAACACTCAAAGATTTAGAAATGGTAGTATATAATTTCCTTTATCTATGCCTCACCACAATTTCAATTGCACAGTTCTACAGAGAGTTCCTTGAACTTCAACATACAGTGTGAAATTTGGGGCCTTCCAAAAGATGTTCAATTAATTCAGTGGGCCACAGGTGGACTCCACTCAAGTTCTGGACACATTTCAAAATTAGTTAAAGCATACAGGATACACCTGACCACAATTTAAAATGTCACAGCAAAAAGTCACAATACTTCTATAAATAGGTAATTCCATGTCAAATTCCATATTAGTTTTTATTTTTATTTGAATTAAAATTATATTTTCGCTGCTAGTTCTGTCTTCACTCTTAGTTTTCATGAACCCTACGAATGCTGTACCATTCACTGATCACTAACTGCTATTCAAAAGCATTGCAAGGAATTGTGGTTGTGATGTACAATTCAGATAAGTAATGATATCATGATATCTTAGCAATGACTCAAAAACCAACTACCAAATTTTCTGGAGATGCTCATGAAGTTACAACCTAGCTTTTGTAAAACAATTGACCAATTTTAAAATTCAGTATAGTTTTTCTCATTATTCAGTTTTTAACATTATAATCACTCATAACATGGTAATTTTTCATTTTGGGGATAGGGTAGTATTTACACAAAATACAGAGCTGGAAATGAGCTTTAAAACGGTATGAAAACGATTAATGTACAACTTATATTTAGAGAGATATAGCCAGTCAAAGTCATAATTTTCCCACAAAGAAAAGTTAAAACTTTATCTTAAATCTTCCTTAATATTGATCCAAGACACATGCAATTTCAGTTCCATGAGTTACTCATATGACCAAATCAGCAAGTTTCGTTAAAATCTGTGACGATGAGGTCCAAAAGTGTGATGATTTGACATGGAATCACTCAAATGATAGATTTCTGTTTTTGATTTTTCATAAATATGAAAAACTTTCTATGTCTAAACTTTTTCATTTTTGATTATTATGCGTTGATTGATAAGCAAAAATGGCAATTTATCCATTTAATATTAAGTCTACAACACAATAAAGTAGGCAGTAAAGGGCTCTTTAATACTTTCTGAAACCACTGTATGTAAAGAGAATTCCAAAAAGTGAATGTCACAAAGCTCTGTAGCAGACATAACAACGTCATAAAATCTCTAATTTATAATCTCTACAATTTAATATGGCAGGTTATTGATTATTTACAAATCAGTTACATCTTACCATAATTAAGGGCCTCTGGTGCTGTCCATTTGATAGGAATCTGCTTTAATCCAGATGAAGAATATATGCCATCATCTTCTTGTCTAGACATTCCAAAGTCACTGATCTTCAGCAAGTTGTTTTCTCCAACAAGGCAGTTCCTAGCAGCAAGATCCCTGGATGAGAAACAAATGTTCACAATGTAATTTAGACTAAGAAAGGAGAACTTATTTGATTATTACATTAAGTTTACATTAGGTTTTAATGTTTTTAAAGTGTACATTCCAAGTTTCAGCATAGCTTTGTGCATGCTACCTATTTAGCAATCAAGAGCTCAATCAAACTATCTCTTCAAAATAAGGGGGCAACAGATGACAAAGAGCCACTTCAACCAATTACACAGACAGTGCTACAAAGATTAATGGCTGAACTATACTGAACTGATTAACCACTTTGTAGTCTCTCTGAAGCCAGGCATATAATATATATGTCTGGAGACAACCTTGAATGAACTTTGCTTTAAACTGGGTGGGAATAATTAGACGGGTCATGAAGTGACACCTGTGGTGGGCTGGCACCCTGCCCGGGGTTGTTTCCTGCCTTGCGCCCTGTGTTGACTGGGATTGGCTCCAACAGACCCCGTGACTCTGTAGTTAGGATATGGCAGGTTGGATAATGGATGGATGGATGGATGGATGGTTGAAGTGACGCATTTCCAAAGTAATCCAATGCTTCATGAAGGTAGAACTCAAAGCAGGTTGGGGATTTCGAAGTGCAAAGCTTAGAGCTGCTCTCGTTAAGCTGGTCCAACAGACCACAAGCTTCTGTTTATGCTGACCAATCTATAGTCAAAAAGTTTCCGAAAAAAACCTTTTAGACAATCAGACATATAAACGAGTGTTGCATGAGCAGAGAACACATTTTAAAAATAAACAACCTGATGCAAGGGGAAAAAAAACTTTCTGTAGTATCAGATTATATACATTGCCGTTCGACGACATCAATGGAGAGATGGTAAATGTGAATGATATGTTGTTGCAGGTGCTGTGTGTGCTCTCTATCGATCAGCATTATGATGATAGTGTAGGAGTAGATGTAATCTCAAAAGAATTGGCTGCTATATTCATGAAAATATGAACGGCAAAATATGTCTTTGAAGTAGACAGTGTGTCATACACCATCAAAAGGACTGCCATTACGAGAAGAGATAATGAAGAGGCACAGGAGGTACAGATTTCAATACTCAACAAATCTACGTAACAACACTAGTAGGTGCATCGAGGAGGCTGCAGAAAATTCACCTACTGAATGCACAGCTAAACGAATAACTAAAGAAATTTAACATTAATGTCTAATTGGAAATGCAAACATGCCCATGACAAAACAGCCGTAGCTTTTTAACACGTTGTACAGTATGTCCATAGACCACAATGCTTATCTAAACTACTATTTGCTGTTGTTAAGTCAAATGGTGCTGCAATAGTTAAAATTACAGAAAGATATCATAGCAGACAGAGGCACTTCTCAAACATGTGGAGCCCAGTAGCTGTGGTGGACTATTTGTGTGCGTCTGTCTGTCTCAACTGTTGCAGCACTCATTACAATGAGCAAATTAAATATCAAGCTTCAGTTTCTTCATGCTACAGAGCTCCTGAATGGATAACAGCGACTTTAGCTTTTTATTCTCTCTTGCCTTGAAGTCTTTTCTTTCAATATCTTTGGATCATTCTCTCAAACCCCAGCAGCAGATTATAATGCACGGACTGAAGAAATTGGTGGTGAGTGTTTGCCTTTGCAGCACAGGATTTCACCACTGTTCACTATATGCTTTTTAATGGGTTATCCCGAGATGTGTATTCTTGTTTGAGAATCACTTCTGGCCCCGTGAGACTAAACATATTTAAGTTGTTCCACAAAATACCCTTGTGTTGAGAAAAGGCAAGAGGTCTTGAAACTTTTAACAGAGCATCTGACTAAAATTGTATAGTTGTTGTAGTTGTAGTTATGAGATAAGCTTTGAACTTATGGTGGGCTAACCTATGAGCAACATCCCTGCTGATCCGATGGTGGTGGCAACATCTTCTGTGGCCCTGATTTTGCTCGGTTACTACTACAGTACAATATGAAAGTGCAGTGGCATTGTAGTTTACGGTAAAAGATAATAAAGATAATCGACTGTAGTAACTGGCCAGTAACATTGTATCAGCAGAGAAAACTGATTGATAGTTCAGGTTCTTCAATAGTGGAAGGAATGCAAAGTGAGTAATTATCACTGGAAAATGGACAGTAAAAAGTACAAACAAATCTTACATGATAGCCTGCATTATTATAGAAAAAAAAAAGTTAATGATAACACAGAACTCCTAAAGTCCATTGCCAAATGTGACTATTTCTGAATTTTCTATTCAGTTCTTTGTGAGAAGATGGCCTTTCCAAAACTGACCCCAAGCAACTTTAGTGTTGGTAAAAACAAAACAGACCTCTTCAAAATGCTTGTGGTCAAGAGGGGTAATGGGGCCTAAAGAAAAGAATTGTGTTGAGAAAAGGCTTGGCAGTACAGGGCTATATCTTTATAAACATCTCCATAGTATACTTTATCAGCCAAAGGGTAGCAAATCACTTATTGTAGGGAAAAAAATGCATTACTGAACAATGCTTACTCCAACAGCCTCTTGTGGGTGTTCAAACTAACTACTTGGTATTTATTTTATTTAAAATGTTATTTGTTTACAATTATGAGTAAGAAAATATAACAGTCTTAATGTCACTGAATCAGCACGGGGCACAAGGAAGGGACCAACACAGATAGAGCAGTAGTCCATCATAAAATTAAGCCACTTACGCACCTACATGGGGCCAAGTTAGAAAGGTCAAATATTTGAATGTCCACATCTTTGGGCTGCTGGAGGAAAACTGAAGTATCCAGAGGAATACCACATGGATATGGAAACATTTTTCACATTTAACACAGACAACAACCTTGTGTGGGCACTAAACACAGAATGCTCGCAATTAGCATTTAAATATATTCAATCCATTCTTAATTAACCTGGTGATTATTTCATATCTGACTGTAATGTAATTATCTTTCTTAAATAGTAGATATAGAAATAAGAATATGACAGCAAATAATTAAAATTCTAATAGAAGTGGCTTCCATTTTATTCAGTCTTTTGCACCTTCCATTTTTTAATGAAACAGCTATTTTCATTATGTTTAAGCACTCATGCATTTGTCTAGATCAGGGTGGTACCTTACAAAATTAAATCTTGAAAACCTGACACTAAAGCTCCAGAGACTTCTAAATCTAAAGCTGTCGAAGCAACATTATAAATGTGAAGATTCAAACAACAAGTATGCAAGCCACAGTCTTCCCTGTAAAGAGAATTCAGAGAGCCTTCTATGTACAGTAAATGGCTGCTATAAACACTCAGAAGGGACTCATCAGCTTGCACTTCCAGTTCCTTGTTACTTACTAGACCAATGTATATTTTACCCTTTGCTTCATCAGTTTTAAAATTCATCCATTGCGTGGGTAAAATCTTCCATCATATGAAAATTTTCAGACTTCTTTTGATAACCCAAGTTTACTTAAATTGAGCATCTTACAGTTGGATGATTAAATAATGCATACAGGCAACTTTTTATGACAATCTGCTTATCTTAAATGAATAACACAAATTCAATTTCTTTCTGTTCAGACATATTCTTTGCTGTAGCTTGCAATGCTCAACTGATCTTTGTCTATTTTTATTATTTCTGTATTACAGAAGATAAGACCACGGTTCATGAATTATTATATTAATGTTTCTACTTGCACGCTTCAAGGTTATTTGGCCCCGATATATTGAAGTTTGTGTAAAATGATGAACACCTGCCTGGATGAAAAGAAACACAAACAAAAATTAATCTAATTTAATACCAGATCTCTTAGTACACAATGAGCATGCAATTCAGGATTGAAAGCCTCAATAACAAGCATTCACCTTTTCTTCAAGGTCAAAACTGCACTTCAAACTTTACTCAGAATTACTTTTCAAACAAAACACTTATAAGTACAATGACTAAACATTCTGAAAATATTTTTCAGTCATAATTGAAGACACTTGAATTAACTGTTCCATTGAAAATGTTTTTCCTTGTTGGGCAGCATGCTGAAACTTCGGTTAGCACTGATCTCTTAAGGAATATGGAAAATTGCAAATGAGCTAATACATTTGACAAACAAGAGGTGACTATTCAGTCCATCAAGCCCGGTAGTTCAGCCAACAGCTAAGCTGTCCCAATATCTCATCCAGATATTTCTTAAAGGTTGTCAAGGTTTCTGCTTCAGCTCCATGTCTGTGTAATTTATTCCAGAGTCCCACAACTCTTTATATAAAGAACAGCTTTCCGGCTTTGGCCCCTTCTCTTCCCTTTAATTTTCATCAATATCCTCGAGTACATGATTCACTCTTAGGTTGAAAGAATTCTGCTGGATTTACTTTAATAATGCCTTTGAGAATTTTGAAGACCTGGATTAGGCCCCCCACTGTAACATAAGTTTAATGTCACTGTTCCCTGTACAAAAATATTTTATAAATCTACTTTTCTTTTTACTCACATGCACAGTGGACACAGATTTAGCACGGGGGCTCATCATTTAGAACTGCTAGGCAAGCATTTCAAGAGAAGACAAGTAAGGGACAACTGCAAAACGGGCAGTCAGACTGATGACCATTGTACTGTACACTATTTCTGTGTGTCAGACTCAGCATGAAACTGTATCCTCTTTGCCTTGTTTGGAATGGCATAATTCACCTACATTAAGTGGGGGCCTGCACATGAAGAAAGAGTATAAAGACTTGGAACATTGCCCGGCACATCTTTGAAGCCGATGGATGGATGGAAGATAACATCATTCGATCCAGAAAATCCTCCCCATGCAGCAACAAAAATGACAGACTCTATACATTGGGCCTCCACTCCCAAACTGGGTTCTTGTCATGGCTTCCTTCGTCTGTTATGCAGCGTACACTGTCATTAAAGAATGCTATGTTATTTTTCCTATGTGATTTCTTACCGCTGTATCACTAAGGGAGGGGTATCGCCATTTTATATTATATCTATATAGTTTTGGGTTATGTAACATGCCGCAATTCCAAAAGAACTTATTCCAACAAGGGAGATAGCACCCCCTGCTGGATACACCCACACTGTGTCTTCTGCTCAAGACTAAACAGGTTTAATTCTCAAAGTCTGTCAGACTACAACATGTGCACTTGGTTGCTCTCTTCTGCATAGTCTTTCTTGTTAGCATGGTGAGCAGAACTGCACACAATACTCCAGATTCAGTCTCGTTAGTGCATTATACAGTCTAGGCATAATGTCCCTTTATTTATATTTAACAGTTCTTACAATATAACCTAACATTTTACTTGCCTTTTTAATCGCTTCTGCACATGGCTTAGTCGATGATAATGTTGTGTCAACATATACCCCTAAATCCTTTTTAGAGGTTTCACCTTGACTGACAGTGTCTCCTGTCTTGTATTTATAATTGATGTTCCTTTTACCCATGTGTAGCACTTTGCACTTTTCTGCATTAAACTACATTTTACAGGTGTTTGCCCAGTTCTGAAACTTTTTCAAGTCTTTCTGAACTGTTTTGCTGCCTCCTAATTGTCTGCCATTCCTCCAATTTTAGTATCATCTGAGAATTTCACAAGTTTACTAACAACAAGTGATTTAATGACATTAATATAAATCAGAAAAAGTAGTGGTCTAGGGACAGACCCCTGAGGGATTCCAGTGATGACCTCACTCCACATGGAGCACTCTCCTCTTAGCTGTACTTTTTGTCTCCTCCTGGTTAACCAACTTGAGATCCAGTTTAGCAGGTTACAGTACTTATAATTCCTACAACTCTATATTTAGAATTAAACTTCAGTGTGAGACCATATCAAAGGCTTTTTGAAATCCTAAGTAAATTATGTGATTTACATCATTAAAAGTGGCTCACTTAAGTTAAAAGTAACACTCTTTAGGATGTGGAAGAAAATTAAAACTGATGCAGGGGTGTAGAGTGGGAGCAATCTCCACACAGACAATGACTGGGCTCCGAGAGAAGCTTAGGACTCGGGGGTTCTGAAACAGCAGCACTAATCATTGGAACACCATATAGTACTTCTGATAAAAAGATGAAATCTAAATTTTTTTGTTTTCAACTTGTCCAGTGACTTTTTTGTATTAGATGATCCGAGATTTGCTTTTTTCCTGCTGTCAGGAAGGACACAAATGGGTTTCTCATCTTCATCTGAGATTATTTTACCAGCATCAGAAACTGCTAGTCACCCAAGGATGCGCAGAATAATTCATGTCCAACACCTGGTCAGATAAATGTACTCAAATGTGGCAATTGGTGCCACGGCCCACCTGCCAAGTTGTTTTGCCTGCCTAAGGTAAAGTCATTCCTGATGGAGGATTGCAGGAATCGTGGGAAAGAGGGGTCCTTTATTCGAATTAGCGCTATTTCAGCTATGGAATGGCCAAATGGGGGAAGCAGCTTGATGGATGAGGTCTCCAGGACTCTAAACAAATCCAAATCATATTATGTGATATCATCTGCTGTTAAATTTTACTCCATACTTATAAAATTTTTATTTTTATACTGTATTGAGGATTTGTTCTGTTCTGTGTATTGTATTGTATTGTATTGACCCCCTTCTTTTTGACACCCATGCACGCCCAACCTACCTGGAAAGGGGTCTCTCTTTGAACTGCCTTTCCCAAGGTTTCTTCCATTTTTTCCCTACAAGGGTTTTTTTTGGGAGTTATTTCTTGTCTTCTTAGAGAGTTAAGGCTGGGGGGGCTGTCAAGAGGCAGGGCCTGTTAAAGCCCATTGCGGCACTTCTTGCGTGATTTTGGGCTATACAAAAATAAATTATTGTATTGTATAAACAAATATATTGGGAAGAGTCCTAGTCCTTCAGGCTTTCCACTCAGCTAACACCCTTGTGTCCTGTTCTTTTTCACCCAGTCCCAATTATAAAACCTGCAGGCGGTTGCAGGAATCTTAACTCGATGCCTGCAAGTCTCCAGTGATGTCCCTGCCCTCACCCTGGTGCACCAGTCTATGAAGAAAGCCATTTTCCAGTGTAGCTACCTGCAACAACATCCCTTTTTTAAAAAACGATGCTGCCCTAATATCGAGGTGCCGACATTTAAACAGTTATTATGTGGTAATGAACTGATCAACAAAGAAAAGAAAAAAATAAATGAATCACAGCACAAGTAATTAAGCAAAAGAATCCAATTAGTCTGTTTCGAAAGCAAAAAACAGCTCTCCATAACTAAAAAGAAAAAAAAAAAAACAAAACACTACCATCTGTGAGATTTATTCTCCACTACTTATTAGTCTCACACATCTGTTGGGTTGCTCTTTGCATTGCTGTTTTTTGGTTCTATTTTTATGTTATTTTATTGTAGGCTGTTTGTGAATTTTCTTGACTTTGTATGCTTTATTATACCCATTATAGTGTTCATTATGAAAAAAAAAGTTATGACTTTTTCTATTGCTGCCATGAATTATCAGCTCTGCAGCTGTGCAGAAATCTATGAGCTGCTCCCTTTACAGGGTGCAGCTTGTTGTGGTCTGACAGTTTCAAAGTCTTCTAGTCACTGCTTATTTGATATTGACCTTTCTAACATGTCTCCTCTAGTGTTGTCGATATTGCTAGAAGAAGGCTGTAATGACTGATGATGTTTAATGCTAACATTTTTAGACAGAGGCTTCCTGTTTTCTTTTGGGTTCTTTTAAGCATATCTCAGATCATCTGTTATTTCCATTATAAGTGTCAAGTGAATGGATAATGTGAAGAGTTGTCTCATTATATATTGAACCTACAAAAATGGCTACTTGGTTAATGTTCTGAATATACCTTTAGATGCAAACAAGTCTACTGAAAAATGCAAATTTTTTCCAGATTAATTTTAAATCCAGACATCTTGCATTTATTAAGATGACAATGATACATGTGGGGCAGTGGTGAACAGAATCATATTATCCATTGTAGCAGTAGGGGGCGCTATCGCTCCCTTGAACCCTCAGGTACCACACCAAACACCAGGTAAAAGTGCTACAATTAATATTTTTATTATAATAATAATGTGCACTAAGCACCCTCCACTCTACACTATTCATTAACCAAACACAATAAAATAATAATAACAGTAACCAATCCTCCACTCCCAGACACGTTGCCCTCCTACCACCCAGTTCAGCTCATTGTCTGGGAGTTCCCATGGTCCTTTTATAGTCCCCGACCCGGAAGTGTTTCTCATCCTTCAATCCATAATTCTTTATCACTTCCGGGTCAGATAAAAGTCCTTTTACATCATTCATTCCGTTCATGTGATTTGGAAGTAGTTCCCGGGCATAGGGCAAATAACCTTCCCCAAGCCTCCCTATAGCGGCTCCTGGGGGCCCCCATGGTATCCAGCAGGGCTGTCCATGAGGCTCTGCTGGAATTCGGAGACCTTCCATGCCGCTGGGAGGGCTCCCACTAGCGGCCTGGGGGTATTGTCCGGGATACAAAGCCGGCCATGGACTACACCATATAGAGAGATATTAATTGTATCATTCCTCCCCTTATAATGCCCTTTATTTCTGAGTTTTACCAAACGCAAAATGATAACGGTTCAACAGTAATTGAAAATAGCATTGGAGATAGTGGACACCCTTGTCATGTTCCATGTCCTAATCTGAAAAAAATACAAGTTTGCACTCAGTGCTTCTAGGGTAGAATAATTAAATCCAGGCAGTAGTATCTGGACCAAATCCAAATTTGCACAAAACAGGAAAGTGACATCCTTATTCTACGCTATTGAAAATTTTTCCTGCATCCAAGGACACTAAAACTTATGGAAGCTCAGTTGCTCAGGACAGTGTGCAGTACATCCAACAAGGGGCGAATATTTATTAATAGTTGCCTGTATGTAATGAATCCAGTTTAATCTTGTGATATTATTATTGGGGGCACTTTTCCAATTCATTTTGTCAGAAAAGTAGCCAGTACCTTAACATCACAATTCAATAATGAGGCCAGTCTATATAATGTACATTGCCAAGGGTTTTTAATTTTCTTTGGAAAGACCATGATCATAGTATTTTGATCTTCAAACATAGTTTGTATTTCTGAACATTTTAATATTGCATATATAAAATGGCAGGGATAGAAGAGCAACCTCATGACACAGAACTGGGTTGGGTGGGGATACATAGGCAACATATTTGGTAACTGAAATCAAGAGTGGAGGCTAGCATGCTTCTTTAAAAATCAGTATGGGTCTGAGGCTCCAACAATTGTAAATAAGTCCTTGGAAAGAAAGTCTCAAAGGGCAATGGCTTAAAGACCAGTGCCATGGTGGACTGGAAAATGCTAACATTATTCCCCAAACCAATTGATGGAAGCATGTATCCCAGTAAAGGTAAAGGCCTTAGAGGTGAAAGTAAAGCCAGGAGACCCTAAAGTGCAGCAAACCTATAGTGGGCCCGAATCTTTAAAAAGGCAATTGTTGCCCCTGCAAGTGATATGTGGGATGGCATGATAGTAACTACAAGATGGTGTATAAAAGGGCGTTACCTGCAAGGGCTCAATGAACTAAGAATGAGAAGCAGTGAAAAGCATTCAATAACAAGAGGATGGAGGCTAAGAGAGCAGTGACAGAGAGGAAGACAGAATGCAGAAATCTATAAATCTATGCCCAAAATATAATGGAGCACCCCGTGGAGGCAGATGATCTGGGAATGCTGATGGTTTACTACTTTATTTTCTTAACTGCCCTCTCACCTTATATGAGTCATTTTCCTCCAGGTTAGGTTGCACTTTTTAAGAAAACACTTAAAGAGAGCTTATGAGAAATTCCAAATAATGCATTTCATACTTAATGTAGTGTTTAGAAAATGGTAATTTTTATTGAATGATGGAATAATAAAAACATTAATAAATAGAAATAGGAATAAAAAATATAAATGAAAATGTAACTAAATTGTTTTGTAAAAAAAAAAAAAACTGTGCAGAGAAATTTAAGAGATGTCTAATTTAAATAAATATTGGTGAAACAAACCATAAAACATTAGTTTTTAAAAAGCTTAAAAGTGCCACTTGTGTTTTCAAATCACCCTTTTATTCATTTTTATACCAGTTATCGAATCATGAAAGGCCAGAAACAGCCCTATATAAGGTGCTTTAACACAAATAACATAGATAAGTTAAATAAATACAAATCTGGGATAATGAAGTGATGATTCTTTAGTGCGAAAAGAAGCCATTCAGCCTAATGTAGCTCATCATTTTTGTTCAAATTATGCTTATTTTTTTAATTGGCTTTTATTTCTAAATACACAAGAAATTGCAAAATGATGTATCATAAAGATTCAACTTCCATAATTCTCATTTGAAATTTCTGAACCTTGACTACTGTGCAATTATTTTTTTCATGATTGCCACAAGCTCTTTTGACCTGCTTGACCCTTGAAATTCTCTGGTAAACAATTCTAGAAATTTACAATCAATTGCTGCCATCAGCTTCCCTGATCCATGGTGTTCATACAATAAACTCTTATCCTAGGAAACGGGGTGAAGAATTTCAAAAGGTTTGCAACCATCGACTGTATTGTTTTATTTTCTAAAAAATACTAATCTTAAGCAGCAATGTTTGAGTGTTGTGTTTTTCCTAATTAATTAATTAATCATTTGTACAATGTACTTGAATTAAAAGCCATATTAAGACATAAAAAGTACTATGAATAACTGAAAAACAGAACCAAATATTAAAAATCAAGGTATCAGAAATGTATGCTACTTCATTTTTACTTTTTATGAAAAGGTACAAAGTCACCACTTCAGATGTTTGAATGCTGCATGAGCTGCCACTTCACAGCTGCTCTAAGGCGTTGCTTCCTTCTCTGGTGTAAAACAGTCCCACAGGAAGTACTGTACATGGGCACAGGGTTATGTCTGGTGGTAACCAGACTCGAATATTAACTCCTTGCCTTGAGTGGAGAAAAGGTCATTTATTTCAGGATCTATGTGATGGACTGACATAATCCAGGGATTGTCCCTGTCTTGCACCTGAAGTTTGCTGTGACCATGTTCTGGATAAGCAGGTTTAGAAGATGGATGCATAAATTGATTTAAAAATCTTTTTCATTTCCACACACTTCAGTATAACTTAATCTATGAGGAGTGATCAAAATGTTTTGAGTGTGACATACTATTCGATACAGCAATAGTTGAACAAATTGTATTTTTAAACATAATCCCTGTGATCACTAGTACACTCATCACAACTTTAATGAAGCTTCCTGTGTCTCTTAAATAAAATGTTTTGTCTTGCTTCAAAAACCACTTTTCTGTAGCTGAGCTGACATCTTCAACATGGGTGCCATGGATATAGTACTTCATTATGGAAATAGCCTTATAGATTTGAAACATGTGGTAGAAGGATGGGGCAAAGTCTGGTGAACAAGGGGAGAGCACCAGTGTACACAGTGACAGGGGATAATGGCAAAGGCTAGAGAGCAGGATATAGAGCTGACAGTTCTTGGCTCGAGCCTACACTGTGGCCCTAGCCACTTGAATCCAAATAATCAAAGTAAACACCACATTTGCAACATCACCTGAGGCCTCATGCATAATGCCGTGCGTAGAATTCGCACTATAATATGACGTAAGCACAAAAGCCGAAATGTGCTTACACACAGAAAAATCCAGATGCAGGAATCTGTGCGTTCGCCAACTTCTGTGTTCTTCTGCTACATAAATCCCGGTCAGCGTCAAAAGTAACGCTCGTGCATGCGCGTGCTGTCCCAGCCCAACTCCTGCCAGAATTACGCCTCTTTGAATATGCAAATCAATATAAATAGCCCTTAAGCTCAGCGTTCTGTGAAAAGACAATGGGAAAAGCACAGGGGAAAATATAAGAATTTCAGCGAATACCAAGTGGAGGCAAAGGAAAAACATACTATTTGTTGATTTAAACAGTGGTATAATCAACAAAAGGAAGTTGATCGAGTGACATAGCATGTCGGAGAAACTCGAAACCTCAAGTTCACAAAGTCACACAGTGCCAAATAAAACAGAAGTCACATATCAAAGTCTCCGTGAAAAGGCGAGTCATAGCCCACCGTCTGAGTGTCATATGAAAGCTTATTAGGGTGCAGACAAAAAAATAGGCACGCAGTGGGGAAAAAAGCACAAAATGTCAACTTTAATCCCGAAATTTCCACTTTAATCACATAGTCTATTTTGTCATTAAAGTAGAACATCATAAACTTCATCAAAGTCACGAAAGCGCCGTGCGAACTCAGTGCGCAGTGTGCTCAGTTTATCAGCAAAGTGCGTATCTGGGAACACCGTTGTGCCGACTTGGTTCAACATTACTTGGCAACAGGGAAAGTGGGGCAAGTTGCACTGGTGCATTTGTGTCTCCCATAAAAGTAGCTTCACTTGAAATCACTTTGTGATTTTGCACGGTAAAAACGTCTGCTGAAGTGTCAGATTCTTCTTTAACTCTTCTGCTTTCTGTATCTTCTGCATTGCATTCAGGTCTTTCAGGTTATCCTAATTTTTTGTGTCATAGTGCCGTCTTAGATTAAATTCTGTAATTACAGCCACATTAGCTCCACAAATGAGACACACGGGTTTACCGGCAATGTCAGTAAACATATACTCAGCCTCCCATCGGTTTTTAAAGGCTCTATTTTCAGAATCAACTTTTCTCTTCGGCATCGTGTGGGCTAGCTTCGCAATAACATGCAGCATCATAAGCTACAGTTGATAAACGCAGTAAGTGTTCGGCAAGGCAGCTGAAGCGCTGCATTATGGGATCTGTAGTTTATTATGTTACCAGCGCTTCATATCCCCGGGCCATTAATAACAATAATATATAAAATGATCTCGCGGATGTGGCCCGCGGGCCTTCAGTTTGACACATATGGACTAAATAGAACTTGAAAAGATATATTTTTTCGAATGTGATCGCGCAATTCAGATCGAGTTGACGTGCACTACATCGAGCCCGCATTTACACCGTGCTTTGTTTCCGAAGTAGCAGTACTCTTGAATATGGTTGTATATATGTCACTCGCTCGCTTCTTATTGTTTTGCTGCCTTCTCAATTATATAATGCATGTTTTCTTCAGCGCCTTTTGGAGCACTTCCTGGTTTTCTACGCACTGCGTTAAAAGTCAGTTCACGTGATTACGTGGGAGGCGTGATGATGTCACACGAAACTGCGCCCCCACGGCCATCAAGCTCAACTCCATTACAGTAAATGGAGAAAAATACCTTCCAGTTATGACCATTATGCGTAGAATTTCAAAATGAAAACTGCCCAACTTTTGTAAGTAAGCTGTAAGGAATGAGCCTGCCAAATTTCAGCCTTCTACCTACACGGGAAGTTGGAGAATTAGTGATGAGTGTGTGAGTGAGTGAGTGAGTCAGTGAGGGCTTTGCCTTTTATTAGTATAGATGCATTGAAGTGAATGATCCCCCCCCTCTCCCCCCATGCAGGGATTGTTTCTAAATTGTGCCCAGAAACTGGTGGGATAGACTTCAGCTGGCCCATGATGTTACCATGGATATGTGGGTTATAAAACGGATGGATGGCCAAATGTGCTGCATGGATAGACCACACACACTAGGGCCAATTTTTTATTGCCAATCCACCTAACTTACATGTCTCTGGATTGTGGGAGGAAACCCACGCAGACACAGGGCGGAAATGCAAACTCCAGGCAGGGAGGACCCTGGATGTGAACCCCAGTTTCCTTACTGTGAGGCAGCAGAGCTACCATATATTATATGATAGTAGAATGTCTTCTAGTGTCCCTTGTCTAAGAAGAATCAACATGCATTCTCTTATTGGTGCATTATAAACTGGAAAATGCTCCATGTGCAAAAACAAATAAAACGTTTTCTGTAAACCTCAGTTTTTTAAACTTTTGACATACAGTGACTCAAGTAAAGTTAAGAGAATGTCTGCTACTTCTTCAATTGTACAGCTGATAATGTCCCCTTTAGACCAGAATGCTTTTGAAATTTAATATGTCCTAATGTGAACACTGCCATCTGATCATTTTACTTTTTAATTCTAGCTGTAATCCATGACTCTTCACCACAACCAAAAATAAATTATTTTGTCTCTTGTTTTAAAGATTTATTGAGAAGAAAATTTCTTTGTAATAGTTGTAATATGTAGTTGATTCCTTGCACACAAAGCTGCATGATGTAGAAAACTAGAAGCACAATTAATATATGTACAAGTAAAACAAATCCAAAATAATAAAATATACAATAAAATAGTAATGCCATCGTCTCTGAGTTTTAAGAATATCTCCTAAGAAAATAATGAGGCATACTCCTTATCTTACCATTCCTGAAAATTCTAGTAAAGGAGAGCTTGATAAAGGTAAAACACAGTCAGACTCAATAAAGTAGAAGTTTAAGCTTTCAAACATGAATCACAGTCTCCACTTGCTATGAAATTACTTGATGCCTGCCTTCATTGCTGATTCAGTAAATACTTTCAAATAATTAAAGTTTTCAATTGTGATCACATAGATCACACAAACTGACCTGAAACCAAATGTAAATTAAAACATACCCCAGGGATGCCATTAATTCAAAAATACCAAAACACAATTAGATAGATAGATAGATAGATAGATAGATAGATAGATAGATAGATAGATAGATAGATAGATAGATAGATAGATAGATAGATAGATAGATAGATAGATAGTGCGGTAAAAGTCAATAACCAGTTCCTTGGTTTTTCTGAGTTGCAGACATTTATCTTTGCACCAAAAAAACTATTTCTCCACTTGACTCCTCTCCTCTGTCTCATCCCTTTTACCAATACACCCCATAAGTGCAGAAACATCTATGAATTTCTGCAAATGACATGATCTGGTGTTTTTTTATAGTCTAAGGTGTACAGTGAAGAGAAAAGGAGACATGGCTCTTCTTGTGGGGTTGTAGTGTTGCTCACATTAGTATCAGAGACGCAGTCCTTGAGCCTCAAAAACTGAGGTCTGTCTGACAGGTAGTTCATTACCCATGACACCATAGGCTCATCCACCTGCATATCTCTTGAGTTTATTTCTTAACAAGGATGGTTGAAGGGCGCTGAAGGCACTGAAGAAATCAAAAACATAACCCTCACGGTGCTCTAAGCTTTGCCCAGGTGAGAATAAGGCTTGTGGAGCTGGCGGATCATTGCATCCTCCACTACAATACTTATCCGACAGGCAAACTGCTGTGGGTCCAGGTGGTCTGACACAATAGGACTCATGTAGTCCAGGACCAGTCTCTCAAAGGTCTTCATGATGACAGACATAAGTGTCACTGGTCTGTAGTCATTAGGTGAAGAAGTGTCTGCCTTCTTTGGAACAGGAACAATGAAGAATGTTTTCCACAGCAGTGATACTTTCTGAAGCCTTAGGGACAGACTGAACAGGTGACAGAAGACACCACAAAGTTGGTGAGCACAGGCCTTAAGAACTCGAGGACTGACTCTATCTGGTTCCATAGCTATTCATGTGTGAATATGCCTCAGTCATCTCCTTACTTGGTCTTCAGTTATGGGCAGCCCACACTGATGGTCAGAGGTAGACTTGTCACTGGCCATTCCAGTTGACGTAATAGAAGTTGTTGATGTAGTTCATGTGGAATTACCTGAAATAGCTTAGAGAGTTCCTTGATGTAAATGGTGCCTACACCTTAGTAAATTGACTTATTTGGACCTCTCAACGGGTAGAACGAACAATTCAACAAATACCACTATTGCTCTTTGGGAGCAACCAGCGGCTGTTAAATCCGTAGCCAACCGTTTCCTGCTTGCCCTCTACACTGCATACCATGTGGGTTTGAAAGAAAGGGTAAACAACAGTCAGCTGGCTCTAATTCTTTATTTCCCTTCAGCACTCACACCGCATCTGGCATCCTTAGGATTGCAACAGTTAACATGTTATTGTCTCACTCTCCCCCTTAATATTTCCATGCATGAATAGGACGGGTGGATTGGTATTATAATATCCTGGAATTTGCTGCATTTTAGTGTATTGTCAGAAAACTAATGTAATAATATAAAATGTAATAGCATTCTCATGCATGTCAGCTGAGATTCATTTGAATGAACTGTAAGTGCCAAATGGGATTGAAAGACATTCCGACCAGGAGACAGGAAGATTCCTTACTTGGACGGGAAGCCCCAGATGGATGGGCAAGAATCCTGACCACGAAAGAGGAAGGTTCCTTAGCTGGATGGGAGGTCTCAGGTGGATGGACAGAGGTCCTGGCCAGATGTGTTTTCAGTACCTTTCCTGTCTGGGATAAAATGGAAAGACAGGGAAGGACCGTCTCTGGGGCTGTTTATTCCCCCAGTGTGCTAGGTGGCAGCTTCACTTGGGCAGAGTTCCCACTGATACTCCCGCAGAGCACATTAGGACATATAGTCTTAGAGAACAATCCTGTTGGGGTGTGTGGGTGCCACCATAGGGAGCTAAAAGAAAGGTGCACACCTCAAAGGAGGTTTCGCCTGACCTGGAAGTGCTGCCAGGCTCTAGTCATTTGACACCAAAAGTACTCCTAAGTCCTGAGGGTAAAAGGAGCCACCTAGTCTCATTCAGGTGAGCTAAATCAGGAGGACATGGATAAAGCTTGCCTGGAGGAGAGACAGAGGATTTATTGTGGAAAGAAGTCTGCTTGTGGGGGATTAAAACCTGCATGAGTTATTGGATTTATTGAAGCCTTTTGACTTTGTGATTACACTTGTGCTATGGGTTTGAAAAGCTGCACTGCCATCTAGTGGCCACAGAATCAATAATTAGAGACTTAAATGAGCAGCTTTACCTCTTCGTTAAAATTCATTTGTTTTGTATAACTGAAAATAAAAAAAGTTTTGATGCTAACCTTGAAAGGGGTATGCTATGGTGCTGATTTTATAAGTGGCCAAAGACTACCTTCTGCAAAGTATATGAATTACACATTTCAAGCATAGGTGGTTTACAGCAAATGTTTTACATTTCAGCATCACAAGGACATTAACTATTGTGCAATAGACCTTCTTTTGCCCAGTTAACATGTACCAGGACCAGTCCAGTACAAATAAAACAGTCATGAGTGAAGCTGCAAAATACCCCTAGAAGAAGACCTTTAATATCAACAACAGAAGAAAATGTTGCCACTGTGAATTGAACTGCAATGGAGAGTTAAAGCAGATACTATAGGGATCAGTCTTCATGATCAATTAAAAAATGAACAAAGTGCACACTATTGACTCTTGGTTGAGCACCACCTAACCCAATGTTCCAAGAAGATTCTCAAATTAATGAGTTCAGACTGGGAGAATCAGGACACATTTTATAACTGGGAATAAAAGGTGAATGTATCACTATGACACAGAGGAGGCCAAATAACAATTAAAACAACAGAAGCAATGTGATTCTCCAACACCAAAGAACTTCAAGGTATAACTGAGTTTTTGGATAGATCCTGTAGTCCATTTCTGTTATATGTCTGAAAAGACACTCACAAACCAGTCAACATTATGCCAGTTTGTCTTGGAATTTAAACAGGAGCAGACACCCGTTGACCAACCTCTTCTGTTTTACTTCGATACACAGGATATATAGGCTACTCTGTGAAACTCACTGACTGAATGAACTTGGATTTGTAAGATAAAAGGTGACCAAATCTGTAACAGGAGGTACAGGAGAGAACGGAATTTGATGGTATACTTTGATTTTTAAAAAATACACTAAAGCAATGATATAGATACATATCATATAAAATATTTAAAACTCGTTACTGTGTGGCTTAAAGTATACCCCCTGGTGTTTTAGCTTCACAGGGGCATGATGACAAATTAAAAATCAATTGTTTGCATCTGACAGTGCTATCTATAAAACAAATGGTAACAGTCAATATTCTGTATTATTGCCTCACATTGATTACTTCCATATCTGCACAATGAATTCTGTTAAAATCAATACTGAAATGTATAATGGAGAAAAATGCAATATGCATATTTATAAAAAATAAGCCTATATAAAATATCCACTGCGTGCTATTAGAATTTTCTGCACAATGAATCGAAACAACACATGCCAAAAAGTCAGCAGGACCATGCTTGATGAATTACTCAAGTTCATAGATTAAAGACGCAGTTCTTGTTTCAGGCAGCTGAAAATGCTGATATTAATGCAAATGCCATCGAGTTTAGAGAGAGGCTACATCAAGATTACTGCTGGAGCTTGTAAGACATTAATTTCAGTGACACTACACACTGCCATCATAGTCAGTTTTGTACATACAATACATCTTGTACTTTAGAATAAAATGAAAACATTGAGCTCTGACGATAACGTGAAACGCTGATGAAGAAAGAAAACAAATAAGAGGTGAATGTTTCTCTGTTCTGCCTGATTTTACATGGAAAATGCAAGATCTCTAATTAAAAATCTGTAAACGTAATCTGTAATAAAGACTGACTACCCCAGTTACTATCAGAGTCAGGCTGGTGAAGAGTTGAGTCCGGGGGGATTTCCATTGCCCAATCTCAAACCTTGGTGGACAAGTCCAGTGGACAATTGGTGTACCTGCTTCCCTTCTTCACACTGGGTGCAATCAAATATTACACAAAATCAATAATCAATTCAAAGCATATAAAAAAAACATGGCTATAGGTAAACCTGACATTACTGCATACAAATGTCTTAATTTTCATGTTTAATACCAGATGCAAGACAGTGACTAGTGTAGCACCATGATATGCACATTTGTTCAATTATTTAGAGTTTACATAGGATTATCTGTATCAGTTCTGTCTCAAATTGTATTCAAAATATATTCAGTTACTCATTTCCCATTTCAAGCATTATATTCAATGATTAGTATTCTGAGCATCATTAACGTATAACAGCATGTATTTGTGAGATTACTTGCTTAAACAGAGAAGCACATACAGTATATACTGTACTTTCTGCTGCGCAGGACACACACAGAGGTGTTGGTAGTGGTGGTGGTGTTGGAAGGGGTTATAGGCTGTTGTTTCTTTGCTAATTGTGAATGGCACAACTTGCACACAGGAACACCAGTTAGCCTTCCATTAACCTGTCAGTTATCCATGTCAGGAAGGCAGAGAATGAAACACAGGAAAACTTGATAAATTGCTGATAAACCATTTAGACATAATGACAGAATCCATTTCAGTAATAGCTCTTTGAAACCCTTGAAAGTTTAATTCTTCCTCTAGACTGCCAGAGCATCCTATTCACATACACATTTCTTTATTAATACTGGCAGTCTGTTTTATCTGATCACATTAATGTTCTTTGTTTTTGGCTGATATTACAATGCACAGATTATTCACAAGGGACCACATATATTTTACATTCATATCAGGTTAAATTGCTCATGCAGTTTACCTCCTTGAAATAAAAAAAAAAAACCTTGTCAAAATACTATGTTTTAATGTTCACATTGTTTTGTTATTACATTAGTTAATTAGGTGGGACCTTAAAGAAGCAAAACCCTACAATGCAGCTAAACTAGATGGCGCTTCAGACCCACACTTTCAGACCTTGGCAGATCAGCTAACTCCTATATTCCTAGACATTCTCAATGTACCTGGCTGTTGAACAAGGCCAGATTGTGTAAAAGGGGATACAATTAATTTCCTAGGGGATGCCATTATGTCGCCACATAAGAACATAATAAATATGAAATATAAGAGGAGACCATTCAGTCTATCAGGCTCTTTTGTTTAAATACAGTAATAGCTAAGCCGCACCAATATCTAATCCTCATACTTCACTGGGGTTGCCAAGAGTTATTCTTCAACTCTTTGCTGTCATACTTTGTTCCAGATTTCCACAACGTCTTGACTACAAAAGTGCTTCCTGGCTTCAATCATAAATGCACTCTCCCTTAATTTCCACTGGAGTTCTTGAGTATGTGATTTTAGTTTTAAGCTGAAAGAAGTGTGCAGGATTTTACTTTATCAATGCCTTTGAGGATTTTGAAGACGTAGATTAGGTCCCCATGCAGTGTCCTCTTCTTGAAACTAAACACATTTAATTCTCTTAGCCTGTCACTATACAACATGTCCTCAAGTACTGGGATGCACTTGGTTGCTCTTGTCTGCACAGCTTTAAATACTGCTATGTCTTCTTTCAAAACAGACTAAATTTGTACTCAGCAGATATATCAGCAGCACAAAAAGTATTAATTTCTTTACCATAAAATATTCTAAAATTAAATATTGCATAAATAAAAATTGGAAGATTTGTCTCAACTTTCATTTTCATTAAGAAAAATAGAAATTTCATAGAAATTAAATTTTCTGTAACTTATTTTCCAGTTGTTTGTTGTAGTGGCAACCCACTACTCTTTGGGAATTTCCAGCTCAGTAATAAATCAAATTTCTAGCCTATTTTGAACAATCCTGGGATTCCTCAATAGAGCTCCTACAAACACTTCTAGACACTCCTACAAAACATCTTCAATAGACGACCAAACCATTTCAATGGTCTGCTCTTGATTTGAAGAAACATCAATTCTACTTTGAGACCCTCTGAAAATGTCAGTCTCCTTACCATGCTATAGAAAACGAACACAGAATCAATGCATATAAAACTCAAGAAGGCAAAAGCCTTCCTCTGCTGACCTCTGGTGCGATCAAAGCTGACAGTGGGAACGAATAAAGACTGGTACATTGTGAGTGGCAGTGATTGGCGAAATTCACCAAAGTGTTTTTCACAGTAAATATGCTGTGTTGCCCAGTGGCCTTGTTTCACTAACTATTTTCCTAAAAAATAGCTGTGCAGCCAGAAAACATGAACATTTTTTCCAAGTGCTTCATGAATTGTGATGTCAGCTGGCAGCCATGCACAGAACTTTCATGCATGCTTACTGTAAGATCACTGCCCAATCTACTTTGTGCTTATGTTATATAACAACCTAATCCAGCCAGTTTGCACATGCATGTGTTAAATAAAAAAAAAATAAAAGATTTGCAGTATTTTTATTTGTGTGGTACATTAGCTGACCATATTGAGAATGCTATGAATACAGCCATTAGATATGTAACACTGCCCCCTGGCGGGCAGTGCAGTACCACATGGATATTGTGCATACATAATTAGCCATGTGCTGCCATTACCAGTCAAAACAAGCCTTAAAAGAGCCCTCCCCCTGCTCGAGTCAGAATGAGACCCTGTGAAATAATAATAACAAAAGATTGTGAGAACAATGATATATTATATATATTGTGGACTGTATAGGGCGCTCCACCTCCCCAAGCACCCAACACAGACAGGCTCAGACACAAGTATAAAAGTACAAAAGAGTTTTTGTTGTGGGAAACCCTTCAGGTAAGCATTTCCCACAACACCAAGTACAATACAGCCAGTAAATGGCAATCACACAGCAATGCTCTGTACAGGTTTTCTTTCTCTCTTGGTCACTGCCTCCTCCGCTCCTCCCTGCAAGCTTTGTCTCCTTCCTCCTGACTCTGGCTCCCTAAGTTGAGGCAGGCAGCTCCTTTTAAATAAAACTTGGGAGTACTTCCAGTGTGCCAATAGTTTGGCTCAGGAGCACTTCTGGGTAAGGCTAAAAGCCCGACAAAGAAGAGCGCCCCAGTCCCCGCAGCACCCATGGAACCCAACAGAGCTGAGAGAAGAACTCATGGTGCCCTGTGGGAATCTGTGGCACCACCACAAACCAAGGGGTCTGCCATCTAGCAGTCTGGTAGGAGATAACGTCCTGTGTATGCCATCTCCCTCATTTCTTCCCAGCTGAGGGCACCCCAGCTGGGTACGGATGCCGGCCATCACTTACAATAATCACAGATATTTACTTATTGCTATTTTGTGGCAATTTATTGCATTTTATTTGTGGTTAAATATCTTCTGCGTTGTTTATCTTTGGAGGCAAGGTGGTGCAGTGGTAAGCACTGCTGCCTCACTACTCAGATCATACTGTTGCCCACTACATTTGATCCATCATAGTTGGCAAATGTTTGCTGAGTGCTCTGGGACACTTAGAAGACCATTACATCATTATAATCCAGTCAAACCTACGTCAGTTCCTCCTTCCCTATTGACCTCAATGCATTTCACAGAGTTTGACAAAGTTCCTGAACATTTCCATGACTTCGAAGAGTAAATTGTGAGCTTCAACTGAGGAGTTTGGTCCACCTTCATAACCACTGTCCATTATAATGGCTGCATTTCTATCTTCTCTGCACCTATCTGTTTTCAGTATTAGAACACCTTGTACCACACTCAAACCAAGGCTCTGAGGCAATTTCAGTTCTTCACTTGGGTCAGCTTCTACAGACTTCCTGTAGAACCGCAGTATCTTCTCTAGAGGTCATTTTCCAATAAGTCATTCTCAGGTGTCAATTGCTATAGTGCCTCCAGAAGATCACATTCAGATGAGGCTATACAGATATTATCATCATTAACAAATAGCAGAAATCCAAACCTCAGATTTCAAAACAGGGTACTGTTTGTGCCTTGACAACCTGCTCCATGAAGATCCATAACAGGTCATATGATTGGTAGAATCATATGACCACCCTAAACCAAATTAAGAATGTGAACATAAGCATTTATCTGCATATATAGGAACTGAACAGCACACAAGTATGGCCTCATAGCTCTGTAGTTTCACATCCCAATGGACACATTGAGCTACATGGATAAATGCATTTCTAAGTTCTGAAACATTGTGTAGACTGGACTTGTAAACCCTTCAAAAATATACATTCAGGTAAAGAGTTGGTCCAGCTTTGCAAGATTCTTCTGTAACTACAACACTCCCCTAAAAAGGGGACTGCAACACATGGCTGCCTACCCATTATAAATTCTGATTATACTTGTCCATGATTAACACCTCTGCTCTTTGTTTATCTGTGGTTCTTTATATTACTCTGATGATCAAGCACTTTCAGCTTACATCCTAACTCCTATCTGAATGGTAGTCTGGTTAAAAGCTTTGCTGTTATGAAACTGTTCCTTTATTAGTAAATGATGAGCAACTTCACCGCCCCCTCAATAGGAGCAAGAAAACCTGCACTGAAATGAATAATGGGCAGTTAGCAAATGTGTCTTATGAACTTCAGCTGAAAGCACCAATTCTGTACTTATGAAGTGTTTATTAAAGACATAAGCTTACATAAAAGGGGACACCATTCAGTCCACTTGGCATATACTCCATCAGTCTAAAGCAGTAGATTTCAAACTGGGAGAGCTACTGTACCACATTTTATACCAACATTTTCTTAATCAGAAGCCAATTCTGCCATTTAATTTGAATCCTACAATCAATGAACATGGCATTTCCCTGTTTGTAAATGTATTGTATCGCTTTGGAAATATCCATAAGGGTTTGAGTTTTACTTGAGAAAAGATTGTAGTGAAAATTATATTGTGTTTTAACCAAGGATGGATTTGTTCTCTTGAACTTGCTTCTTAACATTTTATGAATTTTACAGTATATATTTGTGAAAATACATATATGCTAATGAGTGCAGAGATTCTCCTGGCTTAGGATACATTGTCACTTGTAACAGAGTCACCTCCTTGCGAATTGTCAACTAAATTACTTGGACATAATTAAAGCAGTGTGATATGACTGACTCCAGTGTGTTACATTATTAAAACAGTAACATACATTCCTGGAAATGTTTTACAAAACCTAACCTCAACATTTAATTAGTATTTCATTTGCAAAGCCCCCTTATTACAAACCTGGAATACAGGCTTATCCCAAGGTAGTAAGCAACCGTGGATAAGGATTCAGTCCAGCTCAGAGTACAGTCACTTACACACCATGTCTACATGTCACACAATGCAGGATTTATAGTCTATACACAAGCAGAACAACAAAAAAAAAACACAATTCAATGACTCACTATAATAAAGGCCCATTCACATGCACTGTGGATTTCTAGCATTTTTTGGTGTTTTTCAAGCTTTATGATGCCATTTTGCAAGTGTTTTTCAAGAGCTTTCCAGCATTTTTCTAAGAGTTTTTCAATTGTTTTCAAAGACGCAATTACCTTTTACCATGCTGAGGGCTGAAAAGTGTTCTAGTGGTATGAGAAGATTATTGTGTTTCCAGAATGTTCTGTATGGCTTCAATGATTTCAATCGATCACAGAACTGAAGAGGTGGTGTCATGAGTATTGGGTTCTGCACACAGTTCTGCAGCAAAGGGAGTCTAGAGGACAATTCTGGATTCTTTATGAAGCACTCAAGAAGTATCCTGAAAAATTCCAGGACTGTATGAAAGTATCAATAAGCATACAAGAACAATGATATGTGAGTGTCTTTATGATATTTATGGAAGCTTATTTCCATCACCACATTGCACAAAGGTTTTGCCTGCTGCTGTTAGTGCAACATCATGCACACATGATCCAGGGGTCAATGAGAGCTAGTGAGGAAACGGTTAAGCATGTGCATAGCATTTAATCAAGTGAAAAGAACTAAAAATACAGTCTATTCATATAAATTTACTCCTGCATGTGGTTCTTAGTTTTATTTCAGTTATTTGGAACAGATATTCTGAAACATATGATCTTGTGGCACAGCAGCCACTGTTTATACCTGAGGCTTGGGGATGTTATTTACTTCACAGTACATGAAGGACTAAACATATTTTCTTGATTGAGAAGTATCACTGACACATTTGTAGCATTCAGCATTAAAACAGGTTGACATCTGCAGGTGAGAATACTTGCTTATACTGATCAATCCAGAAATAAACAGACAGAACATGCAAATCCCATGCAGTTGGTGCTGTGAGGCAGGAATGATAGCTCTGCACTACCACTCTGTCTACATGTTAAAACTTCTGTATCAAACTTACTTAGCTTTAACCAGATCAAAACTAAATGTATGCCAAAAACTTTGTTCAGTTCTTGTCAGTCGCTAGATTGCAAGCACATGTGTACTTGTCCTGTCTCTCAATAGCTGTCACTAGATGACCAAATCCTGTGTCTCCACTGTAACATTGCATCTGTTTTTTTTTTTTTCTTTTAGTTTTTATGCACTGCTTCACTTCTGCCTCATCTGGGAAAAAACAGCAACTTCCTGTAAAAATGCTTCAAAATGCTCTTTGTTTATCAGCATTTTGTGAACATTACCATTCATTTCAATGGAACAAACTTTTGGCATGTTGCATGCAGGAGTTTTCTAAACCACTCGCTACTATGAATGGCATCATTGACAATAATACCAAATAACCTTACAAGTGGCTAAGGAGCTTTCTGGTGTAGCACTAAAACACTAGAAAACCACTTAGGTGTGAATGGGCCCAAAAGGTTCAGATGATGTGGAACTGTATATAGGATGCTCTGGTAATACCAGGCCAAGGAGGGGAGTTGATTCTGGCAAATGAATTCTAGACAAAATAAAGACATACTTCATAAAACAGGGCGTCAACAAGTTTATTGCCATTAACATCTGAGATCTGCCTTTTTGACCATGAACTGGAATAACAATAAAGGGTTAACTGCTTTTTATAAAAAAAGAAATAAAAAAGAAAAACCATGAACAATATAGAAAATGAAAGTACACGTTTTAAAACATTATACTTCATAGGACTGTGAGATCAAAACACTAAGAGCTGTGATACCCTGTCACCCATAACAGTTAAACAACAATATTTTAAAAGACATTTCTTAGGTTTTAAGAGGGTTGTCTTATCAAAGTAAATTTGTTGCCCGGATTTACTTCACAGGAATACAGACAGCAATTTATTAATACTGATTAAAATCGAAACACTTCAAGACGGAGGTTATCTCATGCTCTTTTAAGGGCATTCGATTAGCTTTACTTTTCAAAATTTTCTCTTTATGGCAGATAATTCCCTTTGTTGAAAATAACATTCTGCTAATTCTGGTTCTCATGAATAAAGACTAAACTATAAAGAGAGAAGCCAGAGAAAAACAAAATTTAATTAATTTGGCTTCTCAGGGCTTCAATTATATGCAAAGCTGGCCCCTTTGGGACTGCAGAGGGCAATTTGCAATGACCTTTTCTGTGCAATGGGCACTTACATTTTAAGCACTGCCAAAGGTTATCGTTTTTTATTACACACTATTAAACATCTAAAATTCAACCTCAAAATGAAGAGGCTAACATTTATATGATTCATAAGATATTCATTCCAGCATGCCCTGGATTTCATTTCACTTTACTCAGTGGCCTGTTTTGGGTAGGAAAACAGCTCCCTGAGGCAAACCTAAAGCACCACCATGAGACTTGCTATAAAGACATCTGAAAATGAACTTTTGAAACCAGTGAACAGCAATGTGCTTTGCACAGCATAAACTTTATTCAGCAATGTTCTGTACATACTACACAGAGGAGAACTGTCTACGTATGGGCCACCGGCATTGGTCTGCCTTCATATGAATATTCACTGCTCCTTTGACACTCCCCTCTCCTCCTATGACATTTTACAGCGTTTACTGCACATCCATTACTGCAGCAGCCTTATGTGCAAAGAAGAATCACAAGTCTGTCATGTGAGCAACAAAGCAATAGCCAATCGAAGTGACTAATAAGAGAGCGAGAGTGGAATAATGAGGCTTTGGCCTTTACAAGTATGGAAGACGACAGACAGTGATGTGCCTTGGGAAACTGCATTAACTTCTTTCTTCTTTGGAGCGACACTTTTCAAAAGAATAGATAAAAGAAGAGTAAAGCTGATATACTGCATTTAAACAGCATATAAAGTAAGAAATCAATTTAAGCTGGAAATGGGCTTTTAAATGACTTGATATTTGCCGTGATGGTGATAAATACGGTTATAAAAGTAGCCATGAGAAGTTGTACATTATCACTACATTGTTTAGAAAAGTATTAATTATTAATATTTAGTTATCCAGCTCTTCATGACATGATGTATGTCTTTGTACAGAAAAATTACATAACAAGAGTTTTGTTTTGTATTTCAAGACAGGTAATACATACAGTACTTGCATATTTTTTATTTAACTGACTTCCAAATTACAGATTCCTCTTTCAACAGTTGCCATATGCTCCTGAAAGATGCCCAGGCACTGCTGTGACAGGTTGATTTCTTTAGGCACGCCCTTAGTCTGTCCCTGGTCCTCCGGCCCTCCTGGCTATGTTTGATATACTTCTTGTGGCCTGATCCTCACTGGATACCCTAAACATTCCAAATGTTACCTTTTGATCAGAAGCATCAGCAGCTCTAATCTCAAACGCTCCAACAGTACCCTAATCTGTCAGACAGAGTAGCACAGGAGCTCCAAGGAGGAATCAGATTTCAAAAAACTGCATTCTGAAGCTCATTTTTATGCTGCACGCATTCTATGCTTGGAACCACAGGTCACCAGCTTTAGCACCACTAACCAGTGCAACTAACAATCTTGTCTATTTGCATCCATGCTCAAGACCTAAGAGACCTTTAGCTTCTCCATTCAGGGTTGATGTTTCCTCCTTATCTGAAGGCAGTAAGACAGTGTGATGAGAGAATGAACTTTCGCTGCAAAGAAACTGTAAAAATGACAAGAGTACAGCTCAAACATTCCTGTATTATTGTATATTTGGTTATGGGAATTTCACAGGCTCTGGCAGGAAATCTGTGCTTGGGATTGAACCAGCATCTATGTACAGTAATCCCTCGCTATATTGTGCTTCGACTTTTGTGGCTTCACTCTATCGCAGATCTTATATGTAAGCATATCTAAATATATAAAGCAGATTTTTCACTGCTTTGTGGGTTTCTGCGGACAATGGGTATTTTTACTTCTGGTACATGCTTCCTGTTGGTTTGCCCAGTTGATTTCATACAAGGGACGCTATTGGCGGATGGCTGAGAAGCTACCCAATCAGAGCATGCAGTTAAGTTCATGTGTGCTGATTGGCTCAGAGACGGAGCACCGAATTCGATTCCGCTGCATTAACCAGGAAGTCTCGTCTCACTCATTCAGCATCAACGTGTTTCGCTGAGTAAAGAGTTAACTTTTGTGCTCTTTTGTGTTTATGTTTGTGCATAGTCAAGCCCTTCATTATGGCTCCAAAACGATCTGCTCCTGCTACTGCTTCAGGGGCTGTGCCCAAGCGCCAACGGAAGATGCTAACAATTGCCGAAAAGGTAAAAGTTTTGAATATGTTGAAGGAAGGGAAAAGCTACACCACTGTAGGACGCCATTACGGCATCAATGAGTCTACAGTTCTTTTCATTTAAAAAGGAGGAATATAATGTAAGATCTACGGCCTCAGTGTCCTTTAACCAGGGTGCAAAATGAGTCGTAAGTGGACGTAATAAGGCGGTAGTCTGGATGGAATTTGCTTTAGGGATTTGGATTGAAGACTGCCAGAAGAAGAACAACGGTGGTGCTAAACAGTCGCCTGAAGAGGCTCCTTTAGAAGAGCTGTAATGCTCTCCTTTGTTGTGCAGTAAAATTAAACTCATCGTTATAGGACAAGTCATTGTGTCATTGTTGGAGAGTAACCATAATTAATTTTCTACTTACAGTACTTAGTACATGTATGTACGTTTAGTGTCACTGTACACACATTTTACTGTATACATTTTTTCTTGCATTGTACGTATTTACTGCTGGTGGCCTGTCTATCGTAATGGCTGTAACATATGTGATATCGGAGACGCTCAATATCTTTAAAATAATATTTAGGTTTTACTGTATATAAATAGTGTGTTTACATATATAATTTCAACAAATCTTACCTAATATCTAAGAGAATACAATGGGTTTATGCTATATAATTGTGTGGGAAATGTTTGTAAGAGTGTGGAAAACTTTATAAGGGCTTAAAATATATAAAAATAACCACATGAACATATGGTTTTTACTTTGCGGATTTTCACCTTTCGCAGGGGGTTCTGGAACGCAACCCCTGCGATCGAGGAGGGGTCACTGTACTGTATATTGTGATATCTTTAAGAACCAGATTTGATGTCTGTCTAACCATTACATTAAAAATAATAAAATCAGGACATTATCTATCACACACACACACACACATATACATACTGTATATATATGCTGAATAGTCTCCAAATACCCTTCTCTGTAAAAGACTAATGAAGTTCAATTTCTTTAGCTCACAAAAGTTTGGACGTTGTTTTTAGCAATAGTTTGAAATTTCTTCAAATTGATATATTAATTAGACTTTACTTTTAGCAGAGACTTCCAGCTGCTTTAAACAGATTTTTAATTGTATGACACTGAAGATGATGATGATTTTGCCACTTCCTAATTAAAGAAATAGTTTAGATGCATGCCAGGGCTGGGGCTAAACTGACAAATGATATTAATGTCAAACAATAAAATAAGTTTTTCTCATAACAATTTCAGATAATGGGTGGTGGTGTTATTAGTTGGATTATATAGTAAAATACAGAAATTTGCATTCTAAGCTGAGCAGAAGACTGTTAACTTCTGCAGTATGTCCCTAACACTGTACCGTACGCAAATGATGATAGTGACTCTAAAATGACCTAAAATACAAATTGAAAGCTACTGGTTTACTTTGATATATACATTTTTGAGAAATAAAAAATACAGAGCTCTCTAAACCAGCAGTTGATAAACCTACTAGGGACTATAAATAGATTTAATGGGTCAAAAAATGTAAAACTTTGTTTGCTATTTACCTAACTTTTACCAATATCTGCCTTTTCATACATTAATATATCTGTGCATTAAGCCCATATGACAAGTGACAGCTGATTGTCTAATTGGCATCCTCTGAAACTGATTCCAATATATTATAGAAACTGGACAGAAGAGCATGGTGATAAACTCACCCTTACAGTACTGGTCACAATATTAAAACAAACTCCTTTGTTGGAGAAGTATGTTAGCATAGCATACTCATTACAGCATTATTAGAGATAAATTAATAAAACATGGACTGTTTAACTTTCTTTTTTCTATAATGTCACCCAATTTCAATCAATTCAGTCAAAACAGTTTTTAGATGTTTCCACAGGTTTTTTTTTAACCCCAAAATATTAATATCTCAAAATGTCCCTTCTTAGTGGATGCTTAAAGTCCAAGTTGTAAAATTCAACCAAATTTCAATTGTTTAACTAAATGGGAAATTGTGTTTCTGTTGATGGATGAGTTAGTGAGTGAGTCAACTTTGCCTTTGGATTTTTTTTTATTTTGATTTAATATACTTTATTAATCCTAAGGGCAAATTGTCTTTTTTGCATGGCCTTTGGATGTCAAATCACAGTGCCAGCCATGGTAAACCAACCCCTGGTTAAGGGCTTTGCTCAAGGGCCCAACGGAGTGGGATCCCTTTTAGCAGTAACAGTATTTGAACCGGCAACCTTCCAGATACCAGTAGCAATCCTTAGCCACAGAGCTATCACTCCGATTGTAGTTCACTTTTTATACAGTATTATAGATATGAAATACAACAACATAACATCTTCAATCCTGCTTCATTCATTCATGTTGGGATTAATAAAACAATTTTCATTATTCTATCACAAAGCATTGAACTACTGTATTTGTTTTTGGTTGGAGACTATACATTGCATAAAACAAGCAAACTAAGAAGAGTAAAAACGAAACACACACACAAAGTTACTGCATTTTTATTTAACAATAACAAGAGGGCTATGCCCCCTGCTTGCTTCGTTTGACCACCCCCTTCCCCCCATGCCCCTCCGGGGTGCGCAACGCACCAGGGACTTCACATCACAGCCACTCGCGTTGTGAAAGGGGTTGCTGAATGCATGTTAAGGAGATGCGGTCGGTTCAGCTGCTGGCTTGCTGCTGCTGCGGTCAAGCTGCGTGCTCTGCTTGTCGTGCTGCGTGTCGATCATTTAAAAGTCATTACAGGAGCTGTACTTTTGTCTCACTGCCTTGTCTCATGAGACATTAATGTGTTTCCGAGAAAATCACATATCGTCTCCTTCCAAGCCTTCCAATATTTTTTTTTATAATAGAGAGATAGTAATTCTCAATAACAGATTGCAGTCTATGTAATACACACATCAACGACTGTACTTTTGTTACCAAAGATGTGGATTAAAAGGTACTTTTTCCTTGAAGTTCATTTAAGAGTCACTCACAACCACATATTGAAGTACCCCAACTAACAAACTGCAAATTTCCCTGACACATAAACAGGGAAGGCAATATTTTTATTTAAAAAGACTTTTGAAACTGATCATGATGAGTGAAGTCTGCATACTCTTTACTCGTAAATATGGAATTTGCAGTTGTCCAAGGCCAAACAACTAAAACAGCTAAAGACTTGCTGTTATGTATCATCAGCTAACCAACAATCCTCAATTGCCCAATGCTGCATACATTACAGATATTAGCATACACTTGTTGGAAGTATAACAATTTCACATAATTTAATACAAGGAAGGAAACCAGACAAGAAGAAAGAGAGAAAAATGAGGACTGACACTTAGCTTTAACAAACCATACAGGTGAAAAAACAGACACACTATTTATTCCTTTATATTTATTCCTTTATTGAAAGAGCACCATTGAGACCTGCTGTTCCAGAGACAAGAAACAAATATATTTTTTATAAAGACCAAAAAACTCATTTCAAAAACAGTGATCTTCATTAAATGGACTTTGCAAAGGAACACAATTACCTTGCAAAATAAATAATCCAAAAAAACATTTAAGAATAACTGCCATGAGTAGGTTGGTATGGTCACCTATAACACAAGCTAGTTGTTTTTTTTTTGCCTGATTATAATAGGTAGCTTTTAATATATTTGTTAAAAATTTCTAATTTTCAAAATGCTTATGAATTATAAAGAATGACCACTCTTCAGACTGACTAAGGATAAGGATTTTCTCTTCTCCAGTGCACAGCGGCTCTTTACATGGCTTTTGCGGCAGCAGGAAGAGGAGGTGACTTTTTGAAGCTGATTCTATTTTTGGCAATATGACTTTTGTCATTTTCTCTTCTCCCCTTTAATATTTTAAACATTATAACAAATCTATGAGCATCAGCCTGCCAATGAATGTTACCACCCATCAAACATTAGATGACACACACAAAACAGGGTAACAGCACAGTTAATCAGCTGCAGTTTACTGGGATCTGCTCATTCACTGTGACCAGAGTGACCTCCTGATTTCCCACATGAAAATCCCACGTCATGTAAGGAGCTGGAAATATTGAAACATGGCTGAAGGGTCTGTGACGACCGACTTCAGTTTATTTATTCTGTTGTTTAAAAGAAAATATACTGCAGAGACATAGCTTTTTGTTGTGTTTATTCTGTGCAATTTATTAATTTTGTTTTAAACAGTGTACTTGAATTACATTGACACATCACATTTGAGATAGGAACAGTAAAATTAATCTGAAATTGAAAAACAAAACAGTCAAATATGAAGCAGGACATGGGAAGGGGGGTGCTGAGCAGCACCCCTTTAGTTTGGGATAATAACTGTGTAGTAGTAGTATGGCTGGACTTTTGCATGAGCGAACGCCTGGGGCCTACAGGGGACACAAAACTTGTTAACCTATAAGAAAAAATATTTGTTCTTTGTTTTTCATAGAACCTGCCTCTAGGCTGCCTGATCATATCCTCTCAAACCTCATTACAGTTATTGCTTGGAGAAGATAACTCATCCACCACTAGTCGGATGCACGCCACCTTGTTTGCGGCAGCAGGAATGGGCGGATTGCGGGCTGTGAAAATATGAAGCATATGAAGAAGAAAACCATTTGTCGTGTTAATGACAGTGCTTTACAAATATCCACTAACTGAACTACAAAAGTGATTCCAGTTCTAGTAATGATGAAGCACACAAAGGTGATGACTGCTCAAACAGTAAACTCTGATGCCAACTGAGCCAATGCGCAGAAATTTCTCACAAGCGATGCCCATTCTGTAGCTAAACAATGTTTGGGAACCGCTGACCTAGACTGTGGGCGGTCCATTTCAGTTAACTTTCTAATTGAAAGATAAGCCCATGTATTTGTTTTTTAAATAACTAGTAGTATCAAGTTCAGCATATTAGCATGTATACAATTTCCTATGGACAGCAAATCATGACTGAAAATTGTTTGCGCTTACTTGTCAGGTATTTGCCTTTCGTTACCCGTTAATTTGTGCAGTAGTGAGAAATCCCTTTTGAAAATACAACTGTTATTTGACGTACTGATATAGAGATTCACTAAAATCTACATACCTAAGCAGAATGTTATTTATGTCACATCATTTTGGTTTAGAAAGGTAATTTTGGCAATGACACAATACAAACATCATACAGTTACTGATCTGACAATATGTCTACTCTATTAAACAACAGATAAAGTTTAGCAGGGTTTACAAAAGATTCTGAAAACTGGCAAAAAACTAATCCTGCTCTTATTTGTACAAACCGGATTCCAAAAAAGTTGGGACACTAAACAAATTGTGAATAAAAACTGAATGCAATGATGTGGAGATGGCAAATGTCAATATTTTATTTGTAATAGAACGTAGATGACAGATCAAACGTTTAATCCGAGTAAATGTATCATTTTAAAGGAAAAATATGTTGATTCAAAATTTCACTGTGTCAACAAATCCCAAAAAAGTTGGGACAAGTAGCAATAAGAGGCTGGAAAAAGTAAATTTGAGCATAATGAAGAGCTGGAAGACCAATAAACACTAATTAGGTCAATTGGCAACATGATTGGGTATAAATAGAGCTTCTCAGAGTGGCAGTGTCTCTCAGAAGCCAAGATGGGTAGAGGATCACCAATTCCCACAATGTTGAGCAGAAAGATAGTGGAGCAATATCAGAAAGGTGTTACCCAGCGAAAAATTGCAAAGACTTTGCATCTATCATCATCAACTGTGCATAACATCATCCGAAGATTCAGAGAATCTGGAACAATCTCTGTGCGTAAGGGTCAAGGCCGTAAAACCATACTGGATGCCCGTGATCTCCGGGCCCTTAAACGACACTGCACCACAAACAGGAATGCTACTGTAAAGGAAATCACAGAATGGGCTCAGGAATACTTCCAGAAACCATTGTCAGTGAACACAATCCACCGTGCCATCCGCCGTTGCCAGCTGAAACTCTACAGTGCAAAGAAGAAGCCATTTCTAAGCAAGATCCACAAGCTCAGGCGTTGTCACTGGGCCAGGGATCATTTAAAATGGAGTGTGGCAAAATGGAAGACTGTTCTGTGGTCAGACGAGTCACGATTCAAGTTCTTTTGGTAATCTGGGACGCCATGTCATCCGGACCAAAGAGGACAAGGACAACCCAAGTTGTTATCAACGCTCAGTTCAGAAGCCTGCATCTCTGATGGTATGGGGTTGCATGAGTGCGTGTGGCATGGGCAGCTTGCATGTCTGGAAAGGCACCATCAATGCAGAAAAATATATTCAGGTTCTAGAACAACATATGCTCCCATCCAGACGTCATCTCTTTCAGGGAAGACCCTGCATTTTTCAACAAGATAATGCCAGACCACATTCTGCATCAATCACAACATCATGGCTGCGTAGGAGAAGGATCCGGTACTGAAATGGCCAGTCTGCAGTCCAGATCTTTCACCTATAGAGAACATTTGGCGCATCATAAAGGGGAAGGCGCGACAAAGAAGGCCCAAGACGATTGAACAGTTAGAGGCCTGTATTAGACAAGAATGGGAGAGCATTCATATTTCTAAACTTGAGAAACTGGTCTCCTCGGTCCCCAGACGTCTGTTGAGTGTTGTAAGAAGAAGGGAAGATGCCACACAATGGTGAAAATGGCCTTGTCCCAACTTTTTTGGGATTTGTTGACACCATGAAATTCTAAATCAACATATTTTTCCCTTAAAATGATACATTTTCTCAGTTTAAACTTTTGTTCCGTGATTTATGTTCTATTCTGAATAAAATATTAGAAGTTGGCACCTCCACATCATTGCATTCAGTTTTATTCACGATTTGTATAGTGTCCCAACTTTTTTGGAATCCGGTTTGTATTTTAATTTGTTTAATTTTTTCAGTTAAATAAATTAAATGGTGGTCTCTGATGCAGTAGGGCTATTCAAGGAAACTCATTTCTCATGCATATACTGCATGTAGGTCATTTAGGCCTATGTGGATCATGTGGGTAATATGTTGGCTTTGTAGTAGACAGCACACCTTACCACAAAATTGATCCCGTGGCCCTGCATATGAGTTGTGATGGTGCAGGTCGCTCCATGGTACTGGGTTCTTCTCTGGAACCCACTACTACCGATAATGTACCTGAGGGATGAACCTAGCAAATGAGGACACATATGCAGCAGCAAGGGGTAAGTGCATTAGTGCTTTTATTAAAAAAATAAAGTGCCCAAAAGTGTAGTGCAAATAGTTAATAAATAATTAATAAAACCAAGTGTATTCATGGAGGTTAAAAAATCAAATAAATAATCCATTAGAATAAGGTTAAAATCTCACAGGCAGGAATATGTCCTTTAAAATTAAATCCCTGGTGCTTTCCTTTAAAAATGTACATATCCCTGGCTTACCTAGCTCGGGCATACATCCCGGAGGGATGTCAAACCAAAAGGCACAACTGACCTTCTTTCATGGGTCTGGGTGCCTGCTGTCCCATGGCTGTAGCAGGGCTCCCCAATCTGAATCCAGACTCAGGTCCCTACTGTCAATGGCTTCAACAGGGCTTCCCATCTGAGCTTCGCCAACTCTGGCTGCCTTCCCAGAAATATGCAGCGAGTCGCAGCATCCAACACTGCATCGTTCCGACTCCCAACAGCTCAGCCAGAGTGATTCACTTCGGGAGTTACTGCGCGTCGGTCACACACTCCCATGAGGGCTCTCCTCACGGTTTCCTGCTTCCTCTGTCTCGTTCACTCGCACTGACACTGTCCCATCTTTCTGCCTGCTTCTCTCACTCCCTTCTTTAACCTCCATTCTTTTCCTTTCATTTTTCCTTTCTGATTCTGTTTCTCCCCCTTCTGCCCCCTGCAGACTCCTTTTAACTCTTCTCCTTAATTGCGTATGGGTGCAAGGAGCCGCTCTATCCGTGGCATCATTGAGATGTGTGACTGAGCCACCTGCCTCCACACACTTATACGGTACAGTCAGCCAGTTCCCCAATAAACTGCAGAATGAAAAGCACTCACATGCACCCACACCCGACTGGAACCTGCACTTTCTCAGGCTGTGATTATTTATTTAAAACTAGCCAACCCACGGCGTAGCATACGCTGCATAATCAGGCCACTGTTTAAATGATTTTTAAGCACAGAGGAAAAAATAAACAATTGAAAAATCTGTAATTTAATAAACCACCAAGAAAAGTAACATTACAACAATGCACGCTACGAACCAACATACAATTGTCCGTGACTGAAAACCGGAGGAGCGCCAGTACGCACTGCCCGCTTATGTGCCCGCCCCCAACTCCCTACCTGAGTCGCTTTTGTCTGTGTACAGTCCACACGCACCTGTGAGTCACGTTGACTGTTAATTTTCCAAACACCGCCTCAGTCGGTTTCCACGTTGATTTTTCATTGTTCTTTGCGGTTCCGGCTGCTTTTTTATATATAATCCACCAAGTCACCCGACCATTTAGGGGTTTACAAAGGGTAGGGACGTAATCAGTGCGAGCGTATGACCCGCACGTACTGGGAATTTCTCATTCGTGGGGAACAATTGCAAGGCACGGTCTCCATCACGAACGGGGTTCAACGGCTTACGCACGGCTCCCCGCGCCGGGTGGACACACGTTGATCCATTCAATGTGCAGACATACAAGTGCATCACAGACCTGTTAATGCTCAATCTCACGTGGCTGAAAGCCACTTGTCCGTCTAAGAATTTGGACGCCGACCGCTGTTGGGTCGTGTAACTATTTGGCAGGAGGGAGTCTTATTCGTTTTCGGAAATAAACAGCCAAATTGCTCCACCAACTAAGAACTGCCATGCACCACCACCCACAGAATCGAGAAACAGCTATCAATCTGTCAATCCTCTCCGTGTCCGGGCCGGGTGAGGTTTCCTGTTTTGAGTCAAAAGAAGCGAAAGGCTTCACACCTGGTGGTGCCCTTCCGTCAATTCCTTTAAGTTTCAGCTTTGTAACCATACTCCTCCCTGAACCCAAAGACTTTGGTTACCCGGTTGGCTGCCCTGTTGCGGGGCCTGCATTGGTGAAGAAGGTGAGACGGTAATGAAACAGAGACACAGGGCTTATTGGTTTTTAAAGACTGTTTCCTTCATTGGGTTTTAACCAATGCACGGAACGAACCAACACACAATCGTCCGTGTGGCGCGGAGGGTGAAACGGGAGGAGAGGAGAAGGACATCCACTCCGCTCCCTCCGTCATGCTAGTCTGCTGATTTCTCATTCAGTATGCACTGCTTGCTCATGTGCCCACCTTCAACTCGTCACTCGAGTCGTTGTCGTCTTTGTACAGTCCAGATGCACCTGTGACTCACGTAGACTTTTAATTGCTCTGTGCGGTTTTGGCTGCCTTTCTATATATAATCCACCAAGACACCCAACCACGGTAGTAGCGAGGTGGGAGGGGGGTGTGAACAAAGTGCAGGAGCATCTAAGAAGATGCATGTTTGTCGCGGATGCGAATTGCTGTATGTAGCGTGTAAAACAGTTTGCTATGGTGCCCGCGGTCGTGTGTCGTAACCGAAAAGTCATTTTTTAAAGACTGCTTATTTTATTGTGTTTTAACCTCAGTTGTAAAGGGATGTTTTAAGGATCCCATGGGATACCCCTCGCAAACCGTTTTACACGCTGCATATGGCGATTCACCTCCGCGAGAAACATGCCTCTATTAACAGTCAGCGTGGGTCGGAGCTGCATGTTGCCTCTACGACAGACGAATATAAATGACGCCATTTTTTCTGTGTCGTCGCGTCTGAGTTTGTGGGCGTGGCTCTGCGAGTTGTCGTCGTATCCAATGGTCTTGGAGTTGGTGGGCGTGGCTCCTTCCTGCGTGCGCCATAGGTGTCTAACATGTCGGCGGCTTAGTAAATCCATGCCCCTTCCGGCGTGCTTTCCATGGTCGTCTTGCCTTAGTGAATTATATATATAGATTGGCTACTAATTGCTGAGCCATGGATGACCCGCTATTTCATATGTGTATGCATTATTTTTCAGATGAAGAACTTTAACAAATGCTTAGTTTCGACCAGATGTTCTGTCTATGTGCACTTCATCTTTTGCTGGTGGAAAACAGCTGCTGGTAAGCTTATGGTACACACCTACACATTATGGGGAGTAGTCCCTTTATTTCAAAATACAACAAATTTGCAGATTTTTCAAATACCTAACCTTAAAAACAAACAATTACTCATGAAATGATCAAGCTTCTTGTGATTAGTCCAATCCATAAACTTCAGCACTTGGTACATGGGGGACACCATGACATATTGTCTACTATATCAGAAGTTTCTGACTTTGTTCATACATACACCACACATACACATCCTGGAAATTAAACTGGGGGCTGCCTAAAATGGAAGAACCCTGTTGTCATCCATGACTCATCTTACTTAACTGGCACTTTACATGTAACCATTTGGAATATCTGGAGTGTTTGAAAATGAATATAATGACAATTGCATTAACAATTACATTATTTTTGTTTTGGTTTCCCTAATGAACACCTAAGTATACGTTTAATATAATTTTTAAAATGTGTTCTGCTGAAAGAACAACACATGATGTATTGTGACAATAATTAAAACTGTCTTTGCACACAAACTGAATTAAACACAGAAAAGTACTTTTAATAGAAAAAAGGTCCTGCTGTTATAGTACACTAAATTTAATGAAGAGTCTTTTTCAGTTTAGAGGCTAAAACTGACTAAATTAACAATTTACTAAGATGCTATACCATAGTCACATTCATTTAAGGGCTGTTCTGTTTGCTTATTAGTTAATGGCTAGTGCAGCTTGGGAAGAAGTACTTTTTGTTTCATTTATTCAGTTATTGACTGCCTGCATTATTTTCAAATAAACAGGCAGGCAAGCTTTATTTGGCTTCCTCTTGAAACAATCCTCTTATTAGTAACCTGCATTCTCTCCAGCTTTTCTCTTATTATGGCTACTGAGAAAGAGAGCTGTGCAAATTAATTGTCTCCATCAGCTCTGTGTTCCTCTTTACTAAGGTTTCATGATGCTGCACTTGATCTGTGAAGTGGCTGTTTCTAACAAGTAACACAGTTTTTACAAACTGTTTATATATTGCAAATCTTTTTGACAAATCAGGCATTTAAACATTACCTTTTTTCGATTCTTGTGCATGTTGACATGATTGCATCATGCAGTTTCATCGGATATGCCAACTGCACATCTGTGGCCGTAAAGGGATGCACATGGTCAACAACAACACTCAAACAGCCTGTAGCATTCAAACAATGATTGATTAGTATTAATTGGTACCAAGAAAATATTCCTCACACCATTACACCACCAGCAGCAGCCTGGACTGTTAACACAGGGTAGGATGGATGCATGGATTCATGCTGTTGGTGCCAAATTCTGACTCTACCATCTGTGTGCCTCAGCAGATGCAGATATTCATCAGACCAGGCTACATTTTTACAGTTTCCAGCTGTCCAGTTTTGATGAACCTGTGACCACTACAGCCTCAGCTTTCTGTTGTTGGCTGACAGGAATGGATCCCAAAGTGGTATTCCACTGTTCCATCCATTTCAAGGTTCAACATGTGCATTCTGAAATGATTTTCTGGTCACTAAAATTGTACACAGTGGTTATCTGAGTACGGTTTGGTGCTGCCGTAAGTGGCAGCCTTTCCAGCAGCTCCGTGTACGACTTTATATTTCTATTGTGAATTTCCCCTTGGGGATTAATAAAGTATCTATCTATCTGAGTTATCATAGCCTCCTTTCTGTCAGCTCAAACTAGTCTGGCCATTCTCCTGTGACCTCTCTCATCAAGGTGTCTCAATCTGCAGAGCTGCCATTCACTGGATGTCACTCCGAAGATTGTTTTGCATGAAAATCCCAGGAGATCAGCAGTTACTGAAATGCTCACACCAGCCCATCAGGCATCAGCAATTGTACAAGGGTTGAAATCACAAGAGATCACACTTCTTCCCATTCTGCTGTTTGATGTGAAGACTACCTATAACTCCTGCTCTGTATCTGTATGATGATGCACGATGCTGCTGCCACATAATTGGTTGATTAGATAATTGAATGTGAATATATTATATATACTGTACAAGCAATGCTTAGCTAGAGTGTGCATAAACATTTAACCGGCAGCATATTAATGTCAGCTTTTGCATGAAGTCATCTTTGACATTCAACCGTGAATTAGAATTTAAAACAGCAAATACACATGTCTGTAATGCAGTGAAAAAAATCAGTCAGAATCATAAGGAAAGTGAACACCTGTATATTTTTCATTTGAAGAGAATTTACAGAAGAGCTTGTACAGCCAGCTCTCAATGTGGTGATGATAATGTGATTAAATTAGTCTTGAGAAACTATGAGTAACATGGATTGTGGGAAAAAGGGTTTTACTGCTGCTCTAAACTACAACTTGAAAGTATTTCGCACTTGAACAAAAACAGCCATTGTGACCTGACAGATTGGTCACCAAGATTAAAGGAATGATGTTCATATAACTGCAGAAATCATCATTAATCATCATTAGTTTCTTCTTGGCGACAAATAAAGTATATTTGTCTATCTGGTCAGAATTTGTTAAACTATTTGTTTTATTTTTTTATGTAAAACTTAGACCGTTAAAGTACAGGTTGATAATACTTTAATATAATAATAATAAAAAATATTGCTTATAAAACTATTTGATGACAACTAAACATGTTTTTCTCTTCATTGCCTGGTTATGTCACCTCATATTTTTTTACATTCTGGAAATGCATTGTGCAATCCATGCGACTTTTACTTTTGCTTAAATGTAAAAAGCAGGGCTAAATGTGAAACTGGCTTCTTTTTCAAGTTTGATTTTGGCTTAAAACATTGTTTAAATACTCTGTTGTTTCTGGCAGAAAGCATTTGTAGGTTTTCAGCTTTTAGCCAAAAATAAAAAAATTAGTTTTGATAAATCTTTACAATATTATCTATTACATGCTCAGTGCTAGGCCATGAAACAAGTATGTTTATTATAACAGCTCACTAAACCTTAACTAGAAAAGTATAACTTCAAAATAACAAGATCTCCTCTTGAGTGGATATATCATTGTCATAGTTATTTTATAACCCTGCATGACAACTCTCATAATGTGATAAGAGACACGTAACATGAAAGATTACAGACTGCTAATTTTGCATTTAGATTTGCCAGCCTGCTCTGTAAATCAGGAAGTAATTAATCATTTTGTCAATTTCTGCTTATGGCACAAACCCACACCAGGACTGCATTCAGAGGAAATCTGATTATAAGGAACACTAGCAAAAGCAACAGTGACTACATATTTATATTCTCTCAGTAAAGCAATTTACAAATGTTTATATAGAGTGAAGCTTCCAGGGACGCTGCCATCTAGTCATGAACAAACCAGTCCATACAATATCTGACTGCATAAACATAAACGGTATAAATACATCAATATGTATAACGGGCTAGGTCATTCAAAAGAAAATGGTCAGAGTGGATATAAAAATTGCACCAAATCCCAAGAAAAAGCAAAAATCACTGCTATGTACCACCTAGTTCAAGTCCAGCATTCAAACTAATCTTTTTCCTCTCCACACATTCAGCACATTTGGTTTTCTTTTAACAAGGTGATGAATATTTATTGTTAGCATTTATTGTATGTATTTGCAAAGTATTTTGTGATAAATGCACTAAAACTGATTGTTTTACCGTTCTCCATAGGTCCAAACAGAGTGTTCTTAGTGAAGTGCCTGACTATGCCGATCACGCAAGTCAAGCTGCACGTTTACTGTGATGGCTGACGATACGCAGCACAGTAATCAACTGTACCACAGAATACCAAGGTTATAAAACAGGTGGCTATTCAAATGATCCAATAAACAAAAATAACTTCAATTACTAACTGTAAGGTCACATTCCGATACATACTCACCTAAGATTCAAGAAAATTAATATGCTTCTAGTCATTTCACAGTAACAACTACATTTTCTACTTTTGAGGGCTTTTCTATCAGTCTTGTGAAAATCTGCAGAATCAGCTGTTGTTTAAATTGCCTTCATAATGTGTATATGGCGTAATGTTTATCTTGCACTTTATTTAATAGAGTTGAACAACCCTACTAATTTATCAGCCAGTATATGACAGCAATAGGCTGTAAAATGATTTGGTGTCATAAGCATTGTACATTAATTTATAATTCAAAGTAGAAACAAGACAGTGAAGGTGCAAATGAGCAACCAAATACCGAATTTTCTCTGAAAGGCAGACATGTAACATGCCCTGTGAAAATGTCAGGTTATGAATTCTTCAGCATGTGCACAGAGCCCCTTTAACACCGCAAAAGAAATGCTTTGTGATGCAGAATTGTTGATAAGGATGTTTGTCTTTTCTGGTACTCTCCTATACATACTGTGTACAACAATAATGAAGAAATTCACTTACAAATGAAAAAAAGAATGCTTTATCTGAACAATGTACAATAGTTACTTGGGAGATTATTAATTAGAGTAAAACAAGCAAGAGTAGCACTATAGCTGCTGAACTGAAATGTAGTGTAATGAGGTATGTAGCCCTCATATTTTGCCTGTACAGTTCAATTACAATTTTGAACAATATTATTTTCAACGTGAAGCAAATGACTAATTAAAAGAGAAACACACACTCTGTACAAAGTACTGAATGGAAGAAATATATTAAGTTAATTGCTGTGGTGACACTCTGTGAATTCTTTTATTAATTAATAATTAAAAACAAAAACCAGTCCTATTTTTAGTTTCTTTGGAGCATTAAAAGGAATTTCCATAGCAAAATGCAATTTAACGTTGGCTTTATAACTAATAGTTTTTGTTATTTAAATATACTTGACAATAGTGGGCTTTAGTCATACACAATCAAACTAATGTATTATTTTATGTAAGTGGGAATCCCACACATGAAATCCTATATACAGTAGAACCTCGGTTTACGACAACAATTCTTTGCAAAACTCTGGTTGTAAACCGAGTTGGTCATGAACCGAAGCAATTTCCCCCATAGGATTGTATGTAAATACAATTAATCCATTCCAGACAGTACGAGCTGTATGTAAATATATATTTTTAAAGATTTTTAAGCACAAATATAGTTAATTATACGATAGCCACATCTAATAGTAAACTAAATGTAAAAGTATTGAATAAAACTGAGAAAACCTTAAACAACAGAGAAAACTAACATTGCAAGAGTTTGTGCTATAGCCTTATAACCCGATCGACGTAAACACTTTTTCTTAATGAGTTTTAAGCACAGGGAAATAAAAGGAACATTTGAACAAATCCGAACTTTATTTAAAAACCAACCACAAGCAACCAAGAAAGCAACATTGCAGGAGTTCACGCTAATACCCTTACAACCCGATTGCAGTAAACACTTTTTTTTTAAATGAGTTTTAAGCACAGGGAAAAAAAATGAACATTTGAAAAATCCGTAACTTAATAAACAACCAAGAAAAGTAACATTGCAACAATTCACGCTACGAACCGAAAAATGAACGTTTGAAAAATCCGTAATACAAAACTAATCATAAACCACCAAGAAAACTAACCTTGCATGAGTCGAGTTCTGGCATGAAGTGAGGAGAAACTGGGTGGAGACAAGGTTACAGTGTTTAGAAGCCATGGTTAACTGCAAAAGCACACGAAATACTGTAGAGCACAAAGAGATTACAGGTAAATCACGTACGTCTGACTGAGAACAATGAACAGGGAGTGGCTCAACACATGCTTAAATACAGTAATCGTCGCGTACGAACCGGAAGGGAAATGGAATACAGCACAAACAGTTCACAGTGAAAGCACACACGTCTGACCGAGAACAATGCAACACGTGCTGAAATCATCGGCACGCACAAACTGAAAGGGAAACTGGCTTGTTCGTATACCGAGTGTGTGGTCGTGAACCGAGGCAAACGTTTGGCGAACTTTTTGGTCCTAAACCGAGTTGTACATGTACCGAGACGTTTGTGAACTGAGGTTCCACCGTATAGGGAAAAATATAAAAAATCAAACTACAGTAATCTGTCCTCGATCGCAGGGGTTGCGTTCCAGAACCCCGCGATAGGTGAAAATCCGCGAAGTAGAAACCATATGTTTGTATGGTTATTTTTATATATTTTAAGCCCTTACAAACTCTCCCACACTCTTATATAAAACATTTATTGCACAGTTATACAGCATAAACCCTTTGCATTCTCTTAGATATTAGGTAAGATTCATTGAAATTATGTATGTAAACACACTGTTTATATGCAGTAAAACCTAAATATTATTTTAAAGATATTGAGCGTCTCCGATATCACATATGTTACAGCCATTACGATAGACAGGCCACCAGCAATAAATACGTGCAATGCAAGAGAAATTGTATACAGTAAATGTGTGTACAGTGACACTAAACGTACGTACATGTACTAAGTACTGTAAGTAGAAAATTAATTATGGTTACTCACCAACAATGACACGATGACTTGTCCGATAACGATGAGTTTAGTTTTACTGCACAACAAAGGAGAGCGTTACAGCCCTTGTAAAGGAGCCTCTTCAGGCGACTGTGTAGCACCGCCGTTGTTCTTCTTCCAGCAGTCTTCAATCCAAATCTCTAAAGCAGATTCCATCCAGACTACTGCCTTATTACATCCACTTACAACTCGTTTTGCACCCTGGTTAAAAGGACACTGCAGCCGTAGATCTTATATTCCTTTCCTACTTTTTAAATAAAAAGAATCGTAGCCTCATTGATGCGGTAATGGCGTTCTACAGCGGTGTTGCTTTTCCCTTCCTTCAACATATTCAAAACATTTATCTTTTTGGCAATCATTAACATCTTCCGTTGCAGATCGTTTTGGAGCCATAATGAAGGGCTTGACTATGCACAAAGATAAACACAAAAGAACACAAAAGTTAACTCTTTACACAGCGAAACACGTTGATGCTGAATGAGCGAGATGAGACTTCCCGGTTAACGCCGCGGAATCGAATTCGGCGCTGCGTCGCTGAGCCATTCAGCACACAGGAACTTAACTGCGTGCTCTGATTGGTTAGCTTTTCAGCCATCCGCCAATAGCGTCCCTTGTATGAAATCAACTGGGCAAACCAACTGAGGAAGCATGTACAGGAAGTAAAAAGACCCATTATCTGCAGAACCAGTGAAGCTTTGAAAAATCTGCGTTATATATTTAGATATGTTTACATATAAAATCCGCGATAGAGTGAAGCCACGAAAGTTGAAGAGCGAAATGGCGAGGGATTACTGTAATGCATTCTTTCATCTATTTGGGAACCCACACTCATGAAATCTTCTATATAGGGAAAAATATAAAATCCACAGACAAATTACTAAGAGATAATGACAACACCATAGCTTTCTATATAAAGCATTATATATATTGTATATGTATAAACGTACACACTATTTACATATATATACTGCAATATAAATGGCAAAATCAAAAATAAAATGCAGTGTTTAAGACTAAAGGTAATAAACACAAAACCCATAGAATAATGAAGTGATTTTTTTGTAAAAATAACTTTTTATTTACACATTACAAAAATATAATCCACAACTCTACCATTTTACCTTATAACAGAGTCATTTTTCATTTCCATTTCTTATCCAAAGCCCTCATTTCTCCAATACATCAAACCAAAAATCCATACTACTCAAATATGTTTTGATTTAAAATCAATTCCCATTATAGGCATATTCCTTCTCCCCAATATCGACAAGCCCTTCCATCTTTTCTTAGCATCTGCAAAACCCCACTTCTCAGTCTCTCTTTTTATTTTCCTTCTGAACTAATTTTCCAAAAATTTTTTACTCACTGTACTGGTCACTAACCTCTTTATCAGAATACCCCTGGCATCCCATATGTACTTCTTTGCTAGGCTAATAACAAGCCATATCAAAAAGGCCTCTCTTGAACGTCTGCCATTTCCAGCTACACTATGTTCCAAATTATTATGCAAGTAACATATCAGTAAGATTTTGGTTAAATATACATTTGGTTTTTAGTTTTCCAAAGAAAATTCTATTCTAATTATAGATAACTGGGATCAATCTCAGACTGGTTTGTTAATTAGTTTGCCAGGTGATCATTATTAAAGGGAAACATACTTGAGGAGGTTGTTCCACATTATTAAGCAAGTCACAGTTCTTATGCAATATGGGGAGAAAGAAAGATCTCTCTGAAGATGAAAAAATGTGAAGTAATGCAATGTCTTACAAAGGGCATGAAAACAACTGAAGTTTCATGAAAACTGAAGAGAGATCATCAAACTGCGAAAAGATTTGTGTGTGATTCACAGTGTGGATGAATTCGGTCAGATAAAGGCTTATTAAGGAAAGTTGCTATCAAGCAAATAAATAGTATTAAAAGAGAAGAAGACACAAGAGACACGAAACAAGCAAACTATCATTTAAAATTTTAAAATCAAATGTTTAACTGAAAACCTACTGATAAGTCACTTGCAAAATGATTTGGAACACAGTGTAGGTCCTCCCCTTTAAAAATGAACCCATACGACAAAAAACTGACTCTGTTACCATGATCAATAATACTTTCACATTCACCCACACTTCTTGTGCCCACCTGCACTCCCAAAACACATGTCTGATTGACTCCACCTGTGCATAGTCTGGTCTTGGACATGTCCTTATCTGTGTCAAACCTTGCCTATGCATCCTGCCCCTCACACATGATCTTCCCCATACCTTCATCAAGTTTAAATCTTTTAAAGTATTCTGCATAATAATACATTTTATTTATATAGCACCTTTCCCATGCTCAAGGCTACAGCCCTTTTGGCTATTCCACTGTTCATATCCCTACTTCAAACTTTATTGTCAGACTGCTTCTCCTCCACTGTATGTCGGACAGCCTTATACAAGTCTTTCTGTTTGCAGCACAAAGTAACATCTGCCAAATCCCTGCAGTTCATTTTCAATTTTGCTGCATACTCATAGCCTCCTGGTGCCTCTTCTGCTTTTGGTATCAAATTTGACCACACTAATTGTCCTCATTACTGATGTGAACCACAGAGCCACAAAATATTGAAATTTGTGTATAAAGGTCAAATTCAAAGTCTTGCACAAAGATGTATAAAAGACACAGTCCATCTTTAGTTGAACGTCCATGATATCCCTACATGCCTTTTCCACATCGTTCCTTATCAGAACTTCTTATCCTGTCATACCTGCATCCCCATACAAAAGAACAACCTTAACCCCCAAATAATGAGCAAAGGTAAAACTGTCCCCAAATACATACCTGAGGACAGTATCTCTGTTTTCACCACTAGGGCCTTAACCATACAAGTCAAATTTTCCCCTCTCCACATATTTGGTCTGTGTTCTTTCATTTTTATTTGTCTTCTCAATTTCTTTTGCCACTTCCTTTCCTGTAAAAATGAACTCCTAGGATTGTTACACAAGTCTTGTTAACTGAGCATCCACAAAGGGCATCTCTCCTCTCCTTCCATTAACCAAAATGCATTATAACAAACTTATTCTGATTTAATGTGGAACTTGGTACCTGCTGTAAAATCTTAAAAATATCACATATCTTAAACAAATGTCTATCATCCGTAAGAAATACAGACATATCATCTGCATATTGAGATACCGTCAGCCTCTCTCCTCCTCTCCCAGGCAAGACTAGGCCTCCAATATCCTGCCTTTTCTTGATATCCTCTGCAACAAACATACAACAAAGGGGATAGCACACTCCTCTTCCTTGTGCTATCCATCTACAAAGATGCCCGTTTAAACAGTTTTTCCTTCCCACACCCTTACACATTGTTTTTAACCACCCAATGAACTCAGTCCAAGATCAAAACTTTTCCATCACCCTGAACAGAAACGTGTGATTCACTCGATCAAACACCATTTCCTGATCAAGGTTTACCAAAATCATAGGCATATATATTCCTTTCTTCTACCTAGTCCATGACATCTCTTGCCAGTGCCAAATTCCAATCTATTCACCCTCCTTGCACTCCACAAGTTTGGTCCAAGTTATATCCTTTTTTATGGAGAAGGCAAACTATCCCTGTTGCCATAGTGTTTGTTAATCTGCCTCCCCTCAATACCTTTGTAACCACTTCTTTCACTAAAGGCCCTAAAATCTCCCAAAAAATAAGATAATATTCTTTGGATAAACCATCTACTCCTGGAATCTTTCCATTTTGCAAAGACATCAAAGCCTCTTTCAGCTCTGTCCTGGTAATGCCACTTTCCAATCCCTCCATTTCCTCTTTTGATAACTGCTTATCTAGCTTTACAAATAACTTTAACCTCCTAACTTTTCAGATGCCTCAATATCTTAAGTCATCACTTGCTTTGCATTTTTGTCTTTAGATGGGTAGGGTAGAGGATGTTGGCTCTGATTTGAAAAAAATACAGCACTTGCTATTCCCAAACTATATTGTAATTTATTAAGTCAACAAGTATTATTAAAAAGTGAAAAAGGCATGGTCTGATGAGTTACTACCAGCAGCTACTTTAAACATTAAGCCAAATGATAACCAGACTATTATTATCACCTCAGCAATCTGTCATACAACAATTAGTGGAAGGGCCGTCTAGACACCAGATACAGTTACCATCTTCTGGATATGCCTGCAGAATGTTATATCAGCACCCTTCTCTGTCTCTGGTAGAGCTGGTATGAGACATTCAGGGATGCAATTACAGTCTGTTTCATGCCCACTGCAAACTACATCCCCAGAGGACCAGGTTTAAATGTGCCAAGGACAGAATCAGAATCTAAATGACTGCATGACAAGACATACATAATTTTACACAACACTAATAACCCTGGCGTTTAGTCTACTTCTGAGAAAATTAATTGCTTCTTTGCTCTTGGTTTGAAATAATTTTGTCACTTTTCATGTCACCTCCCCTGTGTACTGTCACTCATGCAAACTGGACCAGAGCAACCTTATTCTGTTATTTGGGGAATTTAATGAAAGATACAGTATGAGGAGGAGGGCTGCAAATATATTTTTGAGTGGCAGATATAACTGTTTGATGGACTGAACGATTTAACAGCTGCTTTAATGACATGACAGAAAGAAGAAAGCAAAGTCAGAACAACAAAGAAACTTTTTAAATAACTGTCATGAGTTGCTAAGCCTATGATTACACAAAAATGAAAAGATGAATAGAACAAGATCAGTGCTATTTTGTTTTAAATAAAAATAGATTAATACATTAAAGATACACTGGTACTGTAGAAAAATGGAAAAAATGGAACTCCAAGTGTTTTTGGTCCCTGACAGGGTTATGCTTTTTCATCTGGGATGTCGTCTTCTGTATGTTGTTCTTGGGCTCTGCACTATCGCAGGAATAACGGATAGCAACATAAATAATTACAATTAAGATTAAATTAAAAAACTAAAAACAGGTATTTAATAAGTATAAAAATCCTGTGACTGCTTGAATAATAATTTTACTCTTGACCAATACAGGAATGAAACCAGACTGAGCTATGTTAGTGCCTTAGAAAATAAAAAAAAAGTACATAAATAATACTAAACACTGCCTTTGCAATTGTTGATAGGCTTGTTTGTGTTCTATTTATGAAAATGGATGTTTCATTAGACTTTAATTACACTCTAAGAAACTGCTTCAATATCTGATTAAATGGCGGTGCTACAGGAGTATATTGGATGAATCTGCAGCAGCCGACATTGATATAAACAAAAATACACCTTCTAATTCTGTCGAAACAAGAAAATCTGTTAGCAGAAAATGAGAAAAACAAAACAAACACAAATCTTAGCTCATTTGTACCTATGGAGATCATTAAAGATACCAGCAGTCTTTTGAAGGGCTAAATTGAAAAGCAAAAAAACCAAAAAAAAAAAAACAAAAAAACAAGATCCTGCTTTGGAAACTCTCAAATAAATTATTAAAGATGGGATGCTTTTTAGTAATGTTTACTGATCATTGGAATAAAAGAATAGCAATTTGTGGCTGTACTTTTTCTTTCTTGCTCTGTCTATCTAATGCTTTTAATTGTTTCTACTCATTAAACATCATCATTCTGCTCACCCAACCTCACACCACAGGTTTAAACATTTGTTGATTGAGTTAAACTTCCCATTTGTGAGAGTTTTCTCTTATAAAATCAGGAATATGTAACAATCTATAAATCTGGTAGCAGAAACACTTTCAATGCAATAATGTAACAAAACTTATTATCTTTCTGAGACCTGATCTACCCTGAAGGGGGAGTTGGTGGAACGGGACCACGTATAAAGAGTGTTGTGATTTCTACACGGTGTGACTGAAATGCATTCAAATCCTCTTAAATGAAAGTCTGCAATGTGCACTTTAATCACGTCTGAATTGTTTGATTTGTAATTTTAAACTGTGGGGGTGGATAAATCAATGAAAAATGTGTCTTTGTCTCAAACATTATGGAGGACACTGTATAAGGTTCTGCTCCCACGTAAATTGTATTTTTTTTTTTTTACCAATTACACCTTTAACTCTTTGATTATTGAAGCAATGGAAAACACTATCTTGAATTCTTAAATAAGACTATAAAGCCTGCTAATCTAATGAGGAAAGCTGAATATTTAGTTTTGTGTATGTGGATATTCCCCTGAAACAACATGACATGTACTGACCATGCTGGTCAGAGTGTTACCCTGTGCATGCCAAAAAATCAGCTCTGAAGTTGGTGGATTTTGGACACCTTTTGACCAATATTAGATATTCATCTTTAACATGCAACAAGTCATTTAGCTGTCCCTTATGTTAAGACTCGACTGCATATAAGCAGCTGATATAAAGAATTTAGTGTGCCAACAGAAGGTGTTTGATGGGAGCGGGCGGAGGGAAGGGTTGGGTTTTATCTAGTTTTATTTTAGGTCACTCATAAATATGCTTACATTTATTACATCATCCTTGAAATGTACTCTATTGTAAACCATCTACTGAGATATGAGAGAGTTGCTGAAAACAATCATAGTACTGCAAAGTATCAGCATTGCTGATGTCAAAGCCAGACAGTATGCCATTAAGAAAAAAGGCAAATACGACAAAATGAACTGCAAGTGAGGTTAGCAACAGAGAGAGTGCATATCCTGGTCTAATTCTGCTATGAATATTGCCTAATCTTTCTGCTCTTGACATTTACTATGACAAATGAAGTTCACAAAGCTCAGGACTATATCTATCATCATTTTCTATGCTTTTTTCTTAGTATGATTGCATTTTACATGCAAAACCTATCATTCTGCTCTTGCATTGTCTACATTTGTAAATGGTCCTAATTTTACATTCAAAGACGTGTTTGAAAAGGAGCACGCAATCTATCTTTATTTACATAAAAAAGCATTTCAGAAACAGTAATCACTCAAAGGTTTCTAACACTCTGGGACTTGAGGACATTACAAGGGTCATACATAAGCTATTAATGCAGTATATCTTACACACACGCACTGTGAAAATTGAGGCGGCACATCATTGTTCTTATAGAGAGTATTCTTTAGTTTCTAACACTTGTTAATGAGCTAGGGACTGTGAGCAGTAAATCTATATGGCAAATAACTGCAGTAGACAGTTTCCTTTTCTGTGTAAGAATTTATTACTGCTCTTCAAGGGATAACAAGCTTTGTACTCACACAAATTTAAAATGCAAAATGGAAAAAAGCTAATTTTGCACAAGTAGCATGCACAAGGAAGCCTGTGCTATATGATGGAAGGTTCCAAATGGAGATATTTCATAATACAATGTGTGCTTTGTTTTATTTATTGAACAAAACACAATCCAATTAAAAAGAAACACAACAAATACAATAATATGTTAAAAAGAAATTTAATCAAACTTAACACTCAGCCTTGATCCAAATCAGAGAACTATACAATAAGAGACACACATGCAAAGTGGTTCTGAATGGTCTCCTCTCATTTATGAAATTTCTTAATATTCCTACTTTGAAAGTGGTTTATCACATAAAATATAACAGGAAATAAAATTAAAAGGTTCAGCACAGACCCAGCATACTAACTTTCAAATTACATTAAACATATATAAACGAAAGACCTGTGTGTGTATGGAGCAGTCGGCTCTGCTCATGCTTAACCACAGCCACTAGATGGCACCATGCATGCGTTTTGAAATTTTTTTGCCACTTGCATGCACCTCACTTTTCACAACGAAAGACCTGCGTGCAGAAAACACTGCTGTGCAACAATTACATCGTGCTAATGACACAGATGAACACACACAATGTTGAAAGGAACCAAACACTGCAGCTCAACATCGTGCAACTGAAACACCTCAACAACGGAGGGCAAGGCTTGAGGTTTTCACTAAAAACATTGTCTCTTTGGAGGTATTTTCGCGAGACAAAGATTAAAAACGGCTAAGATATGGTATTGATAGTGTCTTCTGTGTAATTCTTAAGTGTTAGCTGACACCTCACCAAGTTCACGAATATAGCAAAACTGCTAGAAAGTCTTCGGCTTGTTCTTTGTCCACAAGCAGCTAGTTAACAAATAGTCAAAAAAAATCTTAAAATTTCACAATCTTAAAAAATCATTCATGTGCTTTCCATGTTTTCCAATGTGTAAGAGTGCTTGACTGAAAATTGCTTAAACAATGCTTCACACTTACTTATTATAATAAAGTTATTCACACTGTATGCAGTAAAAGCACACAATAAATAATGCATTTCATAAAGGCTACTGTAGCCATGCAGGAGTCAAAATGGGAGCAAAAAATAAGAAAAAATGTCTCATGTATTATATATTTTAAATTTCTTCTGGGGTAATGTCTGCGAAATTACTTAATGGTTGTCAATCACAAAACTCTATCGATTGTTAAACCCACTTAACACAGTTTAGGGTCAAGGGTATTAGGAGTTATCCAGTCTGAGATATAAGGTAGCAACTATTTCTAGACTAGATGCCGGTACATCACACAACTCAAAAACACCCCTGCACTCAGTCATACAGGACAATTTAGATTTGCCAATTAACCTAAATCTGTTTATTTATGGAAAGTAGGAGAAAAAAACTGAAGTAGCCTAAGAAAACTCCATACAGATAAAAAGAGAACATGAAAACTCCACCCTGAGGGTTTGTGGGCCACAATTCAAACACATTGTAACACCATGAGTTTAACTGTTTACTCTTATATACTGTAGGCATGAGACAATGCAGTTATCTCGCTATTAATATTCACAATACATTATTCTCATCATATATAATTTTCATAAAAGAAATATACTGTGTTCCTTATTATCAGACATTCATAAATCAGAAGACTGCAAAATAAGTTCAAATAAGTGTATAAACAAGTTTTTATATGCCTTAACATTATTATGAAAGTAAAACCTTGAATATTAGCATAAAATATTTGCACTGCAGTAACATATCATGTTCCATTTTAATTGGCATATGCAAGTAAGAATTTTACTGTACACGTGGCAATAATGACCCTATAAACCTGTAAGATAAAGTTACTGCAAAGCCATCTAAATGTAAATGTATCTTTTTTAAACATCCAACACCACTCCTACAATGGCTGTCCTTTTATTTCATTCTTGAATGCCTTATTGACCCATTGGCTGTGGATCTATGGAGAAACATTTAAAAAATGAGAATGTCAAAATTCTGCATGAAGCTGAGACCTCCCAGCCATAACAATGTCCTCTCCAGTTGAAAACACTCGCTCGCTGGGTATAGACATAGAAGGGTCAGACATATGATTTGTCCAGAAAAGCAAGCACTAGGAATTTGGCTGCTTTCTCTTTCCATCATACTTAAGAGTACTTCAGTTGTAATATTATAATCTACCCCCTGTTTTTGAATCAGTATCAGTAAAAGGTGTAACAATGTCTCGAGCGCTAGTTCTCACATCAGTGGCTCATTTGAATAGTAGTTGAGCATTTCATGAAAATGATTCCAGTAAGATGAAAAGTTTGTGGCTTGCTGGTCCCAATGGAGTTTGATTTGAAATACAGCGTGAGGATGCAGTGGTGCATCTATGAAACAAATTTGCAATTTGCCATGCTCATCCGAGGATGTGACTCACTAAATCAAGTATGTGGGTGAAACAGTAAACCTGCTGTCCCAGCCCACTTTCACAATTAGTGATGTCTATGTTGTGTGCTGACAACTTCCACCTTCACATCATTATACTGTACAGGGAGTGAATAACGGGTCTAGCAAAGCGCAGTCAGTCTGCCTGGTTTTATCTTAGTTCTAGGTTTTCAATCAGATTTTTAAATTCCTAGTTTTCAACAATGATCTTTTTGTTTGCCTTTGTGTTTCATTTCAGTAGTGTAGTAATGTCACAAAATTCACAATACAAAACCACATTTTATGTTGGCAGATTCTGAATCATAAAATTTCATAAAGTGAAACTTGACCTCATGTCTACTCTTACAGTGTATTACTTTTTCACGTTTTTCAAACAGTTAAAAAAATGGCGACACCATATAAAAATGGGATTAGCTATAGAAGAAGAAGAAGAAGCAGCAAGACATGAAGGATACAGCATTGTCTCCCCTGGAATAACTTCTCCCTGCAAAACCAATTTGTGCAAAGCAAAAGTATCTTTGGAGTCACTAAACCTGTCCAATCGGATGTTTTGTCTGTGTTTTTGAATTTAATTTTATTCCAGTCATTAGTGACTACTGCAACTTGTCTTCCACTCCCTTTTTAAGAGTTGAAAATGTACTAATCAATGACTCAGCTAAATTATAAATTAAATCACCCTAATGCTTCTTAAGATTTGATAGTTTAGTTAGTGTTTTTTCCATGCATGGCTGAAGCTTAACTGTATGATCAGTACAATCAATTCAGTCCTTCACTATGTAATTGATATTGCCCCTTTTGTTTTCATCTGTATGGTAACTGACATCTATGTTGATATTTTGGCTCGTCTTTTTCTATATTTGATCAGATATGTAACTAAATAATTCGTTTTGGGACAGATATCCCTAACAGTTTAACAAGTCACAAATATGTACTGTCAAATAAATGCTCACAGGGTCACTTGAGGGAAAAATGGAGGTTACAATTATAATAGATTTGGTTGCATTTCTGTCATTTCACAGTGTAAGTGTTGCCTAAACAGGTGTTATCAAGGGATAAACCTGGATTACTTACTTCAAAATGTCTAAGAAACACAAAAATATCACTGCTCAGAGGCAATAACCAAATATTTATTTGCAACTGAAATGGAGGATAAAACACAAAAATTGGGCTTATTTTAAAGACATGAAAATATAAAAAGACCCAAAAATTAAAAACAACATTCTATACACTCAGATTCATCAATTCTTCTTAGAATCACGAGTGTCTAAAGTACCAGAAGGATCAATTTTAACTTAAGTGTCCCAGTAACTATGGAGGGCAGTGCATACAAACACAAATATACAGCAATTCTACAGATTTTTTGACAACCAAAGATGTGCTGTTTGCACAATACAATGCATGAATCTTTTTTTGCTGTTAAATTTACCTTTGGTTAGAAATTGCTGCTGCAGTGACACAATGTTAATGTGTTTGTTCTTTAAAATAATTCCTTCCAAGTTCTGTTTATTATTTATTATTTAGCTTTGTCATTCAAAATCATTAAAAATAATTGGTTTTAACTGAAACCAGAGTCAGAAATATATCTTTACACTTCCTACACAGAACTATCTTTGAACCCAAGAAAGTGCCAGAACTCAAGGGTGTAACAGTATTAAAAAAACAACTTAATGCATTTGTGTGTGGAACTTTGTTATTCGTGTATTTTTTTTTCATACCCAAATTATTTGTTTTTATGAGTGTAAAGCTTGGCATTCAAGTAGGAGATAATTAAACAAGTGTCAAACATATTTTACTTTTCTAAAGTATTACAAATCTATTAGAATTTACAAAAGAGGATTATATATAAAAAATCATGAGCTGATTCAAATATATAGTCCTACTAGGGGGAAGGAGGAAATAACGGCTACACCATAAATATTCTCCTCAGTAAACCTAGACCAAGAGTTCATATTTTTTTTAGGCCAAGGCCACCAAAATGTTGTTCCACCTAGTCAAGGCACTCTCCAAAACTGGAAATGACCTTGGTTTTTACTAACAGTAGTTCTACAGCACGAGTTTGGACAATAGCTGACCTATTGTTCAAAGCAAATGCTTTACTATAGCAGATTAATGAGTATGCGATCTCCAGGCCGGTGTACTCAACCTTTTTTCTTGGCATACCACCTCCAGGAATTGAAATGTTAGTAAGTTCCACCATTTTTTTTTATCTTAAATTGTTAAGTATTGAACTCCTACTGGGAGAGGAGGAGGTTAGGAGCACATGCTGATACAGCACATTGCTGCCTCCACCACATGACAAACCAACTCAGGATCTAAGATTAGTGCAGCCATGCAGCAGGTGACACCTCAGCACCACACTACTTCAGATGGAAGAGAACAGTGTGAGGCTTTTTATGATGGCTGGAGTGCCAATTCTGCCCCCAACCCCCAGGTTTTTCCCTGCAGGTTGGAGGGCCTACATGCAGGGCTGGACGGTGAATAACGTCATACCCAGGATGGAGCAATTGCAGGTTAATGGCCTTCCTCAAAGGCCCAATGGAGTAGAGTCACTTTTGGCATTTATAGGATTCGAACCGGCAACCTTACGATTTGTACTGTATATGTACTGTATATACGAAATGCTTTTTTTATTTTTTTAATGTAAAAATTCTGTGTGATTTGATATGGAATAATGAAATAAGCCTTTCAGTACTTTACATTTGCAAAAAGTAAACAGTTACGGATGAATCCAGATCAAAAGCAGGTGAAAAGTAACTTACATGTTATGTACCAATTATGGTCAAAAGAAATAAAAAAAAACAACTTACAAAAGGTTTGACGTCGACTTAAAAAGCTGACACCTGCTTCATGGCTATATGGTTCTGCTTCAAATTTCAGCCAATTCCTGTATTTACTAATTATTGTATTATTTATTTTAAGGATGAAGGTTAGCAAACATTAGCAACTCTATCTGAAGCAAAGGTTTTCTGCTGTTAATTTACCTTAACGACACTAAAATGAAATATTAGACACATGCATATTATTATTAACAATTGTTAACATTCCTCTTTTTCCCTTGTTGTATTTGCTCCTGCACTACTACGACAAAGTTTTAAGCTGTTTCTAAAATGATGATACAGCAAGCAAGTTTACCAAAGCTATAAATATGGTAACATTGGCAGACTGAACCAGACAGAGAGAAAGAGATGTTTTGCAGGTTGAAAAAGAGATCACTCACATGTTACAAAAATCCAAAAGTCTTAGTTTGTTGTTCCCAGACAGTCTCCATTTTGGCATGGGTTGTTTCAAAGAGCTAAGGAGCAATATGAAGCTGCTAACTTGGACACCATGAGCAAGAACAAGCATGGGTGATGGACACGGAATATGAGAACAAGGTCGGGTGAGTGAGACAGGAGTGCAGGTTGCAGACATGCTTTATGAGTTATTTCTGGTACAGCAATATTTTCAAGCAACAACTGCAGAAAATATTTTAGTTATGTCAATTTAAAAAGTCCATTAGTCAAATTAAGGACAATCTTCAAAATTGGAATTTTTTATTCAAAATAACATTAACCTTTCCAGAAGTGCCACATCCCTCCCAAGCACTGCCTGGTGGAGTAGCCATTTGTAAACCACTGACAATGAAAAATTGTGGACAGAGTCCACAGGGTTAAGGTATGATGGAATCTAACCTAAGAGCAGTACACATAATGCAGGAATTTAATCTAAATGGAGAGTACAGTCACACCTCAGGTCCATGCCCATGTCTTTGTCTTTAGGCTTTTTTAAGAAAGGCACACCACACCCTACAGCTTGGAGTCAAACAGGGTGCTACACCATTTTCCTATTTACTGAAAGTACTTGTTTTCCATTGTGGGGTCAAAGGAAGCTAGTAGCTATGCATTGCACTGCCAACAAATAAAATGGTCAGTCAAAAGGGCAATTAGAAAATTACATGGAAACCACAATGGATAAAAAAAAAGATGGAATACAACACATTCACAATGGCCTATGGATAGCCTGAACATGCACAGTGCAGAGCTATGCCATTAGGCTAGTTGAGGCCAAGGACAAATTAACATGGGCACTCTGCAATGGAATTGCATCATTGCTGAACAATATGCCATAGAGAGATTTCCTTAAGGCAGAGGAAGTGAAACGTGATGAAATTCACCAAAGGTCATTGTCTCAGTAAGGAAGTGAAAATGAAAAGTTTATGAATAGGTCTAAAAGTCTAAAGTTGGGAGAACAAGTAAAGTTGGGAGAACAAGTGTAACCAATGAAGCACAATCTGGTCAACCATCAACATTGCACACACAAGCCCACATCAACATAGCAAATTCCTTCATCAGAGAAGACAGAGGGGTTACCTTATCCACTGTTGCTGTACCTTTGGATATCAGCCATTGATCTGCACATGCCATAGTGCATGATGACTTGGGGTACTGTTAGGGTTTGAGCAAGATGGGTATCTAATCAGCTTACTGATCTAAACATACAACAGCGACCCAATTCCTGGAACATTATGAGCTGGAAAGCAAGAGACAAAGTATGCAGAAGAAACCTCCCTCTTCTACAAAGAAATTCAAACAGCCGTCTGTGAAGAAAATCATGATGACCTTCTTTTCAGATTATGAAGGGGCCTACTCTGTGACATTTTCAGGAACATAATAGATAATTAGTGACCAGTGCAACAAGCTGTACTATGCTTAGAAGAGAAACTGAAACTTACAATTTCAAGCAAAAGATGAGGAATGGTGTTAAAAACAGTCTTGCTGATCCACGGCAGTGCATGCAAATTCCCATGCAGTGGCTGCAATGGTGATGGCAATGCAACAGCTGTGGTACGAACATCTTCCACATCCCGCTGACAGCCCTGATCTAGTACCATGAAACACTCACATCTTTGGTCCAGTTAATAAGACTCTGCGCATTCGCAGGTTCACCCCTGATGATTATGTTAAGGAAGTGGTGCAAACCCGGATTCAAGAGCAGCCAAAACTACTTCTCCCAAGGAATGAAGAAGTTACTGGAATGTTACAAGAAGTGCATCAACCTGTGGGGAGACTATGTGGAGAAGTGATACAACCGTTATGTTCATCTACTCACAGTTACCAGTACTAAAAAGTAAATTGCCTTTACTCCTTTGGTTTTCTCTCATATAATAGAAATACATGAACAAATATAAAGCATACTTATAATAAATATAAAGCTGCTACAAAACTGTGAAATTCGAACACAACACTAGGATAGTATGCTCAAACAGGGAGTTCAATGGTTCAAACCACAGGGCTTTGTATTACTGGAGCTTTCACACAAACATACAGACGGTTTTTAATGGTATGTGTATGTCTGTGAAGATGTCTGTTTTGTTGCCAGTATCACTTGAAGATTAAAAAAAGGAAGCTGTCTGGCATGCTTTGGACTCCCTGATGCCTTAGTTCCTTTGATGTGCCTCTAGTCTGCTTCATTAAAGGGCTGTGAATTTTTTGCCTTATTCAATGAAGAGAAAAAATAACTAATATACAGAAGCACTAAACTGAAGCGAAAAGCTGTTAAAAAGGAATAGCATAATCATTTATAGACTTTACAATTTGTGGTGGAAATAACCAAGGATTCCAAAACATGTTATTTGGATTACAATATAATAAGTTGATTTTTTTAGGTTTTAAAATACTGTATTAGGCATTGTGATTCAACATCACAACATATTAAAATTTGCTATTGCCATTTTATTTGACTGAAGTTAAAACTGATGTCATCCTTATACAGGCAAAATGTGTCATTTCACTATAATACACCTAATGAGAAAATCCTTGATTGAGTTAATCTCACACAGATTACTTTTTTAATTATGGAAAAAGAATTCAAATAGCTCAGCAATAAACACTGTAAGATTAGGACAACTTAGTTAGTTTTGGCACATAATACATGCAGTATATCTGCATTGTACTGGCTGGAAAGGGTCAGTTAAAAGTTTTTAGAGTGAAAATATTGTGAGAAAAGACATAGTACAGAAGTGATGTGTAAGTCAAAACCCGAAATCAGCAACACAACTGATAGAGCACAAAACACCAACTACAAAACTAGGTTGAAAAGGATTATGCTGGAAGTGAACTGCTGAAAGAAACACAACAATCACACGCAAAAAGTAGTTATTATCCAGTCTCAAATATCGTGGATTGGCTGAGGTGACCTTTATACTGGCACAATGATAACATCTCAATGCATTATGGAAATGTTTCCATAAAAACTAGTGACGCAAATACCCCAATACAGCATTGCCAATTGGCAAAACAAAATAGCGTCAAGACTGATGCTAAAAAATCATAAACACTTTCAATCAAGAAAGTAATGACAAGCAATGGATTCGCCATGTATGAATACCCCCAAAAACAAGTATAGTATAATTTAAAAACATACAGAAAATTCAGAAAAAATGATAGAAAATGACCCTCATGACAGGCACTTTGTCCAAATTAAGCTCTAAGTGAAGCCTTGTGAAAAACTATTTTGTCTATAGTACGTCATCAACCTATAATTAAGATTGGAATGTTTCAAACAAAAATATTTGAATAAACACAAACATATTTAAAAATCAGACAATATAAATGTGTAGTAAATTGCTTAGAGACACAAAGAGAAATAGCATGCTTATTCTCAGTAAATTATTCATCTTTTATACTCAAGCAAAATACAGCAAATCCAGGTAAGTGGAATGAAAACAATAATGATGAAAATGACAATTCAGTTTAAAAAAAAACATGCCGTTGGGGGGTTGAGATCCTATGATACTCAAGCAACCCCTTCCTTTTTAGTTTAATTTAATCAAATGTTGTTTTATGGGTATTTTTTTTTTTTTTGCTTTTGGAACTTTACTGCAGCTCAGGTCAGATTTTCTTCTCAGTCTATCAAGCATGGGGTTGGTGGCAGGATTGACACTTCAGCCACTGTAAAAAACCTCATACTCTTCAGTGTGGCGCTGAGGTGTCACCTGTTGCACAATCCGGGTGGTTTGCTATGTGGTGGGTGTGGCAATGAGCTGTAATCAGCGCATGCTCCCAACCTCTCTCTCTCTCTGTCAAGCATTAAGGAGATTGTGAACACTGTGGTCAAATATTAGGAGTATATTTAGCTGTGGTTTATTGATTAAATGCAATTTAAAATTATGCAAAAGAGGACTGTTTGCAAGTTGCTGTCCTCTCACTCTACATTTTCTCTCAATATGTTTGACGTTACATGCTGACAATGTTTCCTGTGGCTCTTCTCCTTTTTTCTTGGTTTAAAATACCATGAAACTATTAACAAAAAATGGAAGGTTAAGCAATATTCTGTTTTATTGTTTTCTCATCTAACTCTGCAGATAAACCTTCACAGTTTCCACTTCCAGAATGAGTGTAAATAACGTAAAGCATCTTGTCAATCCAGTCTGTAATTACAGTAACCATTTACTAACTCAGAGTGTATTAATTAGGAAATACTTTCTTTCTTTTAGCTACTTAACATAACCTGTTGAACAAACTGAGCTGGAGGTTTTGTCCTAATTGTAAAAAGGTGTTCCAGTTCTCATTGTTCGGTGGTATTCTTCATTAATGACATTTACAAGGAAGGTCTAAAACTTCAAGATTCATTAAAATTTTGACATGGAATTTTTGGAGGATTCCAATACTTTCCCTATACTTCGTATACAAAAAAAGTCATGGAGGTGTAAAACGTCAAGATTCATCATAATCTCGACATGAAGTCTTTGGACGATTCCAATACTTTCCCTATACAGTAGTTCTTAACACTAGAATTACCAGAGCCTTTTTGTTGTGTTATATTTGTATCTTTTGTGAAAATGTTTCTTTGATATTTGGACTTCAGGCTTCATACATTATATAGTTTATGCCTACATTTTGTCATCTACTAGTAGAATATAAAAAACGTTTCTGTTTTAACAATGTGTTGACACAGATTACTGTAGTAACGGAACAGACATGAAATGCGTGTGTTCCAAATAACAATCTATTATTTCCACTCTAAAACTCCACTTCACTCCCAGATACTCAATCAAGGCATGAGCTGAGAGAAGTTCGTGCACGTTCTAAATTGGTGGTGGGGTTGTGAAATAGCCGGCTGCTTCTAGCTTCTCTTTATCAGTACATTTAGAGGACAAAGGACGCTGGCGGAGAGGTGTGAAGCGATTTAAGAAGCGATTTAAGGTGGGACGGAATTACGAGTTTTTTCGTAGGCTCTGGTAATTCTAGTGTTAAGCAAGAAAGTATAAGAATGTAACACTAAAATTAGGGTTAGGGTTAGGGTTAGGGTTAGATCCCTGTACTTGTAAGTGGCAAAAATGCAAATAAAAAATCTTGATATTATAGTGAAATATTTTAGTACTTGGCTATATTGATATTTCCACCACCTCAACCTACCATGATCTTTAACTGACACTTGCATTGTTGATGACCCCAACAAATGAACTGTGGATTAAGTTGGCATGAAAGATAACCTAGGAGTTGATTTATTATATTAAGAATGCCTGAGAAGTGGAAAAAATATTATGGATTAAAATAAAGAATAATGAGCTGTACTGTGTGGGTATTTTTCTTGCTGTTAAACTGTTAAGATGTCTATTTTTAATGAAATGACTGCAACACAAACCAAGGCTTTGTCCAAATTAATTTCAAGCAAACTGAAAAGCATTTAGAAAATTCACAGACTCAGTACTAGTCTCCATTTTAACTCTCAGGCTCTATCTGAATCTACCATGCCAGTCCAAGGACTGTGACCTCTACGTAAAAAGGGAAGGCTTGAGGAAAATACATATATTATTAATATTATTATATTATTATTACTATTAATAACAGGTTTCATTTGTGCAGCAGCTCTACACTTTCACAAATCATAAATTGCTTATGTTACTATTAGGTGATTCTTCAAAATTTACATAGCATAACATGTGAAATAGATAGATAGATAGATAAATATGCTGTATAGCGCCTTTAGGTGTAGGCAACTGATTTCTAACAAGTGTTTTTTTTCAATATAGGGTTACAGTGAGCTGAAGTCTATTCAATTAATAAATCACCAGGCACACTTGTGGGCACAAAACATCTAACCAGCCAAATTTAAGAGATATTGTGTACTTTTTCAAATCATTCTTGGAATTTTCTCATTCTCTGCTGTAAAAATCTGTATGTAATGGTGGGAAACAAAAGATCTGCAAATTATAGACCAGCATGTCATCTCTAATCTAGGCACAGATATAATCATATTTGCAAAAAGTCAATTTAGTGGTTAAGTGGCACATCAATTGAAAATATGTAAATGCAGAAGCCCAAAATATGTGAGAGTCATAAAGTGAAGTACAAAAGTAGTAATATTGTAATTGATCTTAGGGGAAAAAATGAAGAATATTAAATAAAGTGGTATGTAAAGTGTGATGTATTGTTCAATGAGGGTGATGCCAAGCCTTATGACAAGGAGACAGAACACTATCAATTATGTCAACTATTTATATATGAAGAGTATTTCTGAAATTCATAGAGGAGCAGGGGTAACTGATAATGTACATCATACAGATCACTCGTTTACCTGGATAAATTCACATTATTAAGATCATAATAACGTAAGAAATTTGACAAATGAGAAGAGAAAATTCAGTCCATCAAGCCCGTTGGTTTAACTAATAGCTAAGCTGTCCCAAAATCCCGTCCAGATTCTTTGTAAATGTTGTCAAGGTTTATGCTTCAACTGTATGTTCCCGAGTTCCACAAGTCTTTGCGTAAAGAAGTGCTTCCTAGCTTCAGTTTTAAATGCACTTCCCCTTAATTTCCACGTGTGTCCTAGAGTATGTGGTTCACCCTTAAGCTGAAAGAATGTTGCTGGGTCTGCTTTGCCTTTTGAGGATTTTAAATACCTGGATTAGGTCCCCATATAGTTTTAATCTGCTCAAGACTAAACAGGTTTAGTTCCCAGAGTCTGTTAGAGTAGGAAATGTTCTTAAGTCCTGGGATTTACTTCGTTGCTCTCCTCTGCACAGCTTCAAGTAGAGATATGTCTTTCTTGTGCTGTGGTGAACAGAACTGCACACAATACTCCAGATGTGGTCTTAATAGTGCATTATATAGTTTGAGGATAACGTTCCCTGACATAAATTCATGAGATAAAATAACATTTTAATTGCCTTTTTAACTGCTTCTGCACATTACTAAGTCGATGAAAATGTTGCATCAACATATACCCCTAAATCCAGAGGTTGCTTCCTGCATGACAGTGTTTCCGTTCTTGTATTTAAATTACTGTTCCTTTTGCCCATGTGTAGCACTTTGCACTTTTCTACATTAAACTGCATTCTTCAGGTGTTCACCTAATCCTGAAGAATCCTGAAGGTTTCCAGGTCTTTTTGAATTATTTTTATTGACTCCACAGTGTCTGCCATCCCTTCAATTTTAGTGTCACCTGTGAATTTCACAAGTTTACTAACAACACCAGAATCAATGTCATTAAATTAAATCAGAAAAAGTAATGGCCCAGGGACAGACCACTGAGGAACTTCACTGATGAGCTCACTCATGTTCACTGATGTGGAGCATTCTAATCTTATCTTTACTCTTTTTCTTCTGCAGGTTTACCAACTTGAGGTCCAGTTTTGTAGTTTTTTTGATGCCTACATCTTCTAAGTTGTTGCATGCTGTATGCATACTGCTTGGTGTTTTTGCAGACAGTTTCTGTGACTCTATATACACTGCTTTATGAAAAGCCATAATCCATTATGACTGCTTAAGGATGTCCATCTCTCCAACCAAAAATGCTTATTTAGTTCATGGTCCATTACAAAGTGCACTCATGTGCACACCTGGGTTGTGTGGTACACTCGTACTGGAAAAATACTGAAAAACTCAAATTTTAAAACGGTTCAGTACCAGCACTTTGGAATTTTTGGTAACAACATTCACTATTGCAGTTCACTGGAATTTCATGAGGGATTCTCCCCCATTACTGGTTTCACCTAATTGAGATTGTCTATCAGGAAGGAAGTGCCAAGAAGCATTGCACATCAGGGACGCAAGCAGTTGTGAGGAAGGCCAGGAAGGCTGGAGTAAAACGAGAGTGTATGGAGTTGTCTGTTATTTGCTTCAGAATTGTTTTGGTATCAGTACTGATGGTTGAAAGCCAATATTAACACCAAATTCAAAATTTTACAACCGATCCAACACTGCTGAATACTCATACTAGACCAGGCACCAGTTAAGCTGAAAGCACAACCCTTTTTAGAGACAATCAGGCTGTTTAAATGACTACAAAGAACATTAAGTAGGAAAAAGAGCTGTTGGAAATTTACTACTGTGCAGCAGAGGATAATGAGGATGTATAAACTCAGACATTGACAATGGTGGAGTGATGCAGAATGTCAGCATAAGCAGAGAAGACAGTGGGGGCAGAGATGAAGAGTAAGTATGAGTGAACAGAAGTGAAAAGACGGACTACAGTAAAAAGGCATGGAGATCAAGACAGCAACAGCTTAATCTCAAGGGATACTTCAAATTCAGAAAATTTTCTTCAATTACTAATATTTGTATATAGTGATTGTTTATGCATATATTATGCATTAAGTTATTGCTCAGGTGTGCTTATTTTGCTTCAAGAATGTCCAAGATTCAGCCTTCTACCAAACTGAGCTAAAGAACTGAACTGAACTTTCAAATTAGCACTATGACCAAATCTTCAGGCATATTTAAGCAATGAGTGATGTCAAACAAAAATAAAGATAGATGAAGACAGAAGTGTGCATCACATTTGGCAAACCAAATTAGCTAAACAATAAAACCCAAGATTAGGAAGTGAAACTGCAGCAAAGTGTACAAGGAGACCAAACATAAGCGATGAAGAAGTGCGCAACAGATGTGAAAGTAAAAACAATAACTTGTAATTATGACAAGCAAATAAATCTGACAAGGTGCAATTCATAAGTGTGAGGCAGACGCCACAAGTAAATGAAACAACAGAGCCGGTGAAACGTTTACACCTTGATGCAAATTATCATTAATTTCAAACACAAAATCTCATTCAACAGTAGAATTGCATTAGCAAATGAAGGAATGATTTCAGAGCATCACTGTGGTGCTGTGGGTCTCTGTTGTAAATGCTGCATCTCTATAAATTTTGCAAATGAGAAGCCCACTGATGGAAACTTTATTCAGTGCTGTGTGAGGGGTGGCTGGCGTCTTCACCTGGCCTGGACACCTCCTTAATGGAAGGACGGGGGAGATGTCTTTTGAAGGGTGCTCTCTCCCCCAAACTGCTACTTGGCAGCCTCCCTGGGTTGCAACGGTGCCTTGTATTCTCACAGGGCTGTATGGGAATTACTACTTGTTGGCACAGCCCTCTTGGGTTTCCGTGGATGCCGCCAGGCGGAGCTATGGGACCTGCAGAGGCAAATTTTGGGCTTCCACCACACCTGGGAGTAATTCCAGACCTCCCTAATAAGCCACCTGGAATGCTCCCAGGTGCGGTTTAATAAAGAGCCAGCTGCCTCGCAGAGAGGGTCATAGTTGGGCGGAAGAGGCGCAAAGCTTGCCTGTGGAGTAGTGGAGATGGAAAGACAGACATAGAAGAGAGAAAATTGCTACATTATATATTGTGTTTTTGTACTGCGCTGCTGAGGGGAACGATTTGGAAAGCGTTTATCCATCTAAATAAACGTTTCTGTTGCTGCACTTGTGTTTGTCGTGTGGGATGTTTGGAGATCTGTACGCCCCTAGTGGTTCACAGCTGTCAGAAAGAGAAAGTTTCCCTTGAGAAACTAAAAGTCTACCCAGGACTCTTGATTATTTACAGGCGGATTAAACTATTTAAATAACATATGATCAATGAACTTAAATGAGTGCTGAAATTGATGCACCTTCAGCTGAATGGACTGCACTACTTTAGAATTCACATTGAGTTATACTACAAAACCGCGTGCAGCAGGGATCAACGTCTCCTCCTCAGGTATTTAATTTAAATTAGCTGACACTTCTGTGCTTAGATTTAAATCCTTGAACAATAGTCCACAATTTATCGTGGAACAGTCCAGTTAGTAAAACAACAATTTTACTTTTTTTTAAAAGAAATATACCAATGCCTCCTTCTGATTAAATGTTAGAAATGTTGTTTCCTCACCAGTCTGGATTTTAAGCATACAGCCCCACAGTTCAAAACAGCAGCTATGCTCATGAAACATTACAAAAGCCTGCAAAGTCAAAATCCAGCACAGTGCATAGGTTTGAATGCAAACAAACACATTATAAAAACAATTAGCTTAATTCCTTCACATTGAATGCTAAAGCAATTGAATTTTTGACTATTTTTTTAAATTGGTTAATCTCCCATTCATGTTGCCAATATTTAAGTGAACTACATTTAAAAGTGTCCTGCAGTGGGCTGGCACCCTGCCCAGGATTTGTCCCTGCCTTGTGCCCTGTATTGGCTGGGATTGGTTCCAGTTGAACCTCGTGACCCTGTGTTAGGATACAGCGGGTTGGAAAATGACTGACTGACATTTAAAAGTTAGTCTTTCTTTGTCTATGTATCTGCAGTCCTCTCAGCCCTTCACACCCATCCCAACACCACCCTGTAAATTAACTTTCAATCTTTTCTTCTGAAAAGAGTCAACCCCTCAGAGGAATTAAATAATTATTTGTACATTGACTAACAGCACGTCTTCCAGTAGAGGGATGTAGCCTAGACATGACACAGGTCTAGTGCAGGACAAGCATGCCATACGAAAGTCCATGCCCACCAACACATAGTAAATGTCTGACATTTCATCACATACCGAAGCAGACTATGGGCATCCGTCATCATGTATCTGCCATCAACTGCTGTGCTGAATTAACTTGGATAACGAGATTCATGTTGGAGTTACATATCCTTTACTTAAATCAATACTTATTTCCTTGAGATTCAATTTTTGTGTTATTGCTAAATCTTTACAGATGAAATATGAATATCACTTACACACATAATAACATTTTGTTATGCTTTAAAAATGTTGATTAGCTAGAGACATACTGTACACGTGACTTTGACCCAACTAGTGCAGCTTAATAACACAAGAAGAATGTATGGTATATACTACATAGTACAACATATCAATAGTTCAAAAGGGACTTTGACTAATCACAATATAAATAGAACTGGGAATACACATTTCCTTTCTATACAGCACATGATCGAGACAGTTAAATAATTTAATATCAACAAGCTCAGTACTGGATGCTGGGCACCACACCTCTATATGATGTCTGTTGATTATAAGAAAATGCTTTCCAGAACTGAAACTAATAGTTTCAGGGTAATCAGCATTGAAAATGATGAGTGATGTATTCAAACTTTTTGGCAGGGTAGACAAACATGCTATGGTATATAACTGTAAATAATGTTTTGGGGCTTCTGTATAATTTTTTCAATTGTGCATACATATCTTTATATATATTAAGCAATGAAAATTCTGGCATCCATGCCCAATCATAATGTCATCCAGCATCCAGAAGAGTGCGGCAATGTTTGATGAACAAAGGAAATGAGAAGTACAAAGAAAGAGGGATGTAAAGGGCTAGCATGTTTGTGGCTCCTAAAAGCACAATGTGATCGAAACAGGCAGACTTACCATTGTACTGTTACACATTGTAGTTGATTCATATTTCACAAATAAAAGAAGAAAGCTAACTTTCCATAATAAACGTGTCTTTACAGGTCACTTTCATGTTATCACGTAAATAATTTGAACTGATTGGCAAAATTTAATATGTAATAAGAAAATGCAACAGAGAGTAACATTTTGCTGAAAGTGAAACTAAAGGATGAAGGAAAGAAAAGTTCTGGCAACTCTAATAAAAAAAAATAAACTGTCCAGGTTACTTTTAATAATGCAATAATTTTGCATGGTATGGAAAGTTTTAAAGTAAATTATAGAATACAAGCAGTGCATAATATCTGAAGGATTTTTTTATAAGAAATGAATTAACTGAGTGACTAAGTGCTAGGAGTTTGAAGCCACTGCATAAAACAAACAACAAATAAAGTTACAAACTGAATAGGGAAATGCGAATTTCATTTCAAACTGCAGCAAGGGAGCTGAAATTTCAAGAATGCTGAAACCACAGTCTAATATAATTGTGAAACACATTATTAAATACATAATATTACAATGTTACCTGAAGGGGAAAAGAAACAAGGCACACACCCACCTAGCTCACAATATGGAAGATAATCTGTTTTTGAATTCATTGTGCATTCATGGCATAACAGCTTTGCAGAAAATTACAAACAGAATGCTTCTCAAAGATGAAAATGGAAAATAAGCATCTCTCCCGCGGATTTCAAAAAGCAATACATCAAATTACTTTGGATGGCTTAGAGAATAAATAAAAAACTGTCACTAGATAAATGTGAACAAGGATTGCTGGAGGTGTATACTGCTTCTTTTCAAAACTTTTGTTTCAGAACTCACACATTTCACTGTAACTGACGAACTCTTCCAGATGTCGATTCATTGTAATGATACGTCAGGCATCTTCTGCAGTAATTGACAGTTCACCAATAAGCGTGTGGGTATTTGATACACCTAGAAGCCGCTAACAGTTATTTATGATCTCTTGAACACATTTAAATCCACACCCAAGAGGACTCAAGGCTGTCTCTTTTAGAAGTGTGAATGACATGGCTGAATAAGTCAGCTCCCCGACAGAGCTGAGAGTCAAAAGCTGCATGGCCATACAACTGCATAAACACAAAAACAACACCAAGCCATCCATTTGTGTAATGTAAATACATAAGAAGCAAAAATTCTCACTATGACAATGATCCAAATAACTGAATGTGTAAGATATTATGTCACATTATGTTAGCAGAAGTGCTGCTGTGGTTAAATTACATTGTGAAGGAGATCAGATGCTGTGACTCAGCAACTTCCAAACATCTACAGGGCTGTACAACAACTGGGATACACACTTAAAAACTGGTTTGAGGATGCAGAAACTGAATTCCTAATATTTTCAGAAAGAATGTCCAATATCAGAAGATGAAAGGTACCTGAGAAATGCTAAGTGCACATCTGTAGTTGAACCGGCCAGATGTTTTTGATTATTTTTGCAGAGTTAGTCTCGAATGAGTGTGGCAATGATGATACCATAATCTGTCGTCAAAACTGCCTGACTGCTCGGATATTTCAATGCTGATGCATAATATTTACCATTCAGTATGGTTTTGGAAATAAATGTGCTTGCCTTTCAATTTATGTACACCATAATAAAAGACTAAAACTTATACTCTGTTTATAATGAGCTGTTTCATCACCTTGAAGTTTTATTTTTTATTATTGTTTTTGAGACTAACACAACATACAGTACGGTCCATAAGACACATCTTGTTCATTTATTTCAAATCAATAATTGTAACCTCATTCAGCAGAGATGAAGGTTTCACATATTACAGTATGTACAGCATTAAAGAAACAGAAGACATGAGTTTTCCTATTTATATATTAGGAATTATGGCTTTGCAAGATTTCATGCTTATTATGGCTACAACTCAGACGTTATTAAATTTCAGCATGGATTTATGTCACCTTTACCATTTTCCCAAGCATCACTGGCTATCTCAGAAGCCAGCAAGAAGATACACAACTGTGTTAAAACCTGTGTGACTATGATGGCAAAATAAAACTGCCTTAAATGTCAAGTCGGTAAGAGATAAAAATTTAAGAGCCGAATGCTATACAAGCCCATAGTTCAGAAGCTAGGGGTCTCAAATAGCTGTCTGTCCTAAAGGTCTAGGCTAAGGTACTGCTCATACATAAAACAACATGAGTATAATAGGTTGTACTTTCACAACACCACAACAACAAAATTGTGATGCTTTATGTTGGTATCTGTGATAAATATTGTCTTTTTTAAAATTATTTTACTCATACACAGATTCCATTCTCTTTCAAACTTAATAATGGGATTTAATAACAAAAATGTTCCCTTTACCAAAGGCTTGTAAATAAGAGTGATATCAGTATTCTCTGCTTAAAAAATGCAAAAATGTACCACCTTTTTTTAAATAAGCAATTCAAACCTCATTTCTCTTTTTGAAGTGAAAAAACAAGAATTAAATAAGCAATACTGCCGATAAAGTAACTTGGATCCACGATTCTTAACTAAACTTGTACAGGTTAATAAGGTTTTGTTATAATCACACCATTCTTGTACTTCACTCTCAACTTACAGATCTTCACATTAGTCACTGATACCATCGCTTAACTTCCATGCACTTAGAATAATGACTATTGTTGGCTGTTTACCATTCAATCTAAATAATGCAAGCATCAGAAAGAATTACACCTAGTTTGCAAAAACGCAAGGTTTGTGTTGGAGCAACATTTCATTCTCCAGAAGCAATGTAAAAACTATTGTTCAGTAAAAATTGTTTATCATTCCTAAATAAAAGAAAATGATGAAAAAACATTGGGCATGATCTGTAAGAAAGTTCTCAAAGGTTGTTTTAAATGTTATATCATGTACTGTACATCATATTATATACCTTCATCCAGAACAGAAAATCTGGATGTGACTGAAGCAGGCTTTTATTTGTAATCCATTAATTATCTGAAAACCCTGTCATGTTTATAAGAATTACAGCTTTTAGTATACTCATTTTCCAGCTCACCTGTGTACTGACTTTTACCAACTGTAATTGTTTTTTTGAGGTCATACCTGCATTTCTTACATGATTCCAAACTGCTGGCCGGAAGTGTGTTACTGCATGTGTTTAATACATTTCAGATGTCACTGGTAATGCAATTATTACAAAATATAAGGATAGCTTTTATAGGTAGGGAGTTGTTCACAATGTTTTTAAGCATCTGGTCACAATGCTTGCATGCTCACCCAAATCTGATAAACAATCTCTAAACAATACTCACTTTATAGAGTCAAAACAATCCCACAGGTTTTCCTCTGCCTCTTTAGTCTAATACTGAAACACTTTCCTTATTTTTTTTTTGCATTTCGATCTCTTCCTTTAAGGAGGAATCAGGAGTATCGAGAAGTGGTCTTACTATCTAAGGCAATAGCAGGGTGATGGGAGGTAAATGTCTGTTTGACATGTTCATGAATTTTAGGGTGGATATTCTTAAAATTTGTTTTGCTGAAGTCCCCAGCAACAATAAATAATCCCTCACGATGTAAACATTCATATTTCATAATGATACTGTAGGGTTCGCACAGCACCTCTTCTTTTATATTTAATGACTCAGTTAGGTGTATATTCTTCTTCTTTCAGCTACTCCTATTAGGGGTTGTCACAGCGGATCATCTTCTTCCATATCTTTCTGTCCTCTGCATCTTGTTCTGTTACACCCATCACCTGCATGTCCTCTCTCACCGCATCCATAAACCTTTTCTTAGGCCTTCCTCTCTTCCCTGGCAGCTCTATCCTTAGCATCCCTCTCCCAATATACTTCTCCTCTGCACATGTCCAAACCAATGCAATCTCGCCTCTCTGACATTGTCTCCCAACCGTCCAACTTGGGCTGACCCTCTAATGTACTCATTTCTAATCCTATCCATCCTCGTCATACTCAGTGCAAATCTTAGCATCTTTAACTCTGCCACCTCCAGCTCTGTCTCCTGCTTTCTGGACAGTGCCACCGTCCCCAACCCATATAACATAGCTGGTCTCACTATCGTCCTGTAGACCTTCCCTTTGACTCTTGCTGATACCCATCTGTCACAAATCACTCCTGGCACTCTTCTCCACCCATTCCACCCTGCCTGCGCTCTCTTCCACAATCCCCATTACTCTGTACTGTTGATCCCAAGTATTTAAACTCATCCACCTTCGCCAACTCTACTCCCTGCATCCTCACCATTCCACTGACCTCCCTCTCATTTACACACATGTATTCTGTCTTGTTCCTACTGACCTTCATTCCTCTCCTCTCTAGAGCAGATCTCCACCTCTCCAGGGTCTCCTCAACCTGCTCCCTACTATCACTACAGATCACAATGTCATCAGCAAACATCATAGTCCATGGGGACTCCTGTCTAATCTCGTCTGTCAACCTGTCTATCACCATTGCAAATAAGAAAGGGCTCAGAGCCGATCCCTGATGTAATCCCACCTCCACCTTGAATGCATCCGTCAATCATACCGCAGACCTTACCACTGTCACACTTCCCTCGTACATATCCTGTACAACTCTTACGTACTTCTCTGCCATTCCCGACTTCTTCATACAATAACACAACTCCTCTCAAGGCACCCTGTCATATGCTTTCTCCAGGTCCACAAAGACAAAGTGCAACTCCTTCTGGCGTTCTCTATACTTCTCCATCAACATCCTCAGAGCAAACATCGCATCTGTGGTAGTCTTTCTTGGCATGAATGGTAGGCAGAAAATCTATTTGTCTCTGACATCTCTTCATGAAGCCAGTCTTCTTCTAAAGTTGTCTAGTTTGTTGTCTAGCAATTGAAAGTTGGGTAGAAAATTGCTGGGTGAAGAATGTTGTGTTGTCACAGTGTTTTGTCTTCACCAGGATGATTCCTCTTTGTTTCCTTTTTCTACATCTGCTTATCTGGTTCTTCCCAGATAAGTCATGCCCATTATGTTGGATACCGATAATTTATGATAGCAACTTCACATTTAAATATGGTAAATGTTGAAACTTATCTATTTGCTTTAATGTTTAAAAGTGTTTGTTGGTCATAGGCAATAAACCTAGAGCACCCTAATAGTGAAAACAAGGACTTAATCTCTTTAATTTATTTCAAGCAACATTTATTTAGGCCTAGTAGATTATGTCAACCACAATGCTGATTTTAATACATTTTTAGGTAATGATACTTGTGAAAAAATTCTCCAAACTGTATGAAGATCTCATTTTGGAATCCTATTCACCACTGTTTACATATGATTTTTCTACTACTTCTACAAAATAGGATATCTAAGTAAGAATTCCAGTTATTTTTGGTCCAATGTACAAACATTTTTTTAAAGAACAGTAAATCCAACACTACATACTCTCTTGATTACACATTTTGCCAGCCAGCCACTTCTAAAACAGAATGTTATTTAAAATTCTGAAACACTTTCCATATATTCACCTGCAGCAATGAAATCAAGTATAAGAATATATCAATACAGTCAACAATATTTATCTTACCGCTACAATCTTACTGATACCAAAAGGTTGTTATGTAACAAATCTGAATACTCAGAGATAAAACACAAAGTCAAAGACAAGTGGTGAAATTTCATATTAAGTCATTTTCTATTAAGTCACTGAACTGCAAGATTTAGATAAGCTAAGCAGACACCAGGTTATACAGCATGGTAGACCTGATTTATTTTACATTATGGAACCCAGAGGACATGCAAGACTTGTCTTGTTAAAGCATGATTGTTATTTTAACAAGATGTTCCTACCTGTGGATGCAGTTTTTTAACTCAAGATATGCCATTCCTGCAGCAGCATCTAAAGCAAATTTAACAAGCTGTTTTGTTTTCAGGTCTTCTTTTTTCTTCCTTAAAAACGAAAGGAAATCACCACCTATTGAAATAGCAAACACTTTAGTCAAATAACAAAAGTAATAATCTCTTGAAAAGTTAAGGAACATTAAGTATTAAAACAAATAATTGAAAGTTCTATTTTGCTGATATGTACAATTGCCTAGCATTTGTCATTTTTTGTTTAATTACAAATATCACAAGTACAGTACATAAGAAAGAGAACAAACACACCAACTACTGAACTTGTTATGCTATCACAAAACAAGTCCAAGTTAGTTTGTTCTGTTTTGAATATAAAATGAATCAGATACATTTTGGAATCAAATCCAAATCCAAAATGTATACTTGTCAATTTTATAAAGTATAAAATTAACTTTCAAGGCATTAGTACTCCAAATTTGCTACAAGTGAAATCAATAAGCAGAATTGGTTCTGATCCTCTGTGCCCCTCAGCTTGGATTAAGTAGGCTTAAAAAACAGATGAAAGGATAGATCAATATACAAATTCATAAATTAGATCCTCTACACCCAGATCACCAAGTTGGGACCAGAACAGGTTTTCAACCCTTAAAAGCAGCTCTTTCAAAATGATCAAAATGCACTCAATTATGACCCTATAATTAGTCATTTTAGACTTTAACTGTGAATCCAGGGTATCTGACATTAAAAATCATCAGAAAAACGTTTGAATAGAAACAGTCCATTCAGCCCAAAAAAGCTTGCCAATCCTATCCACCTAATTCTTCTGAAACAACATCAGGTCAAGTTTGAGTCTTGCTGTTTGCCACACTACTTAGTAACTTATTCAATTTGTCTTCTTCTCTGTGTGAGAAAAACTTCCTAACATTTTCACAAAATTTACCCGTAAGAAGCTGCCAACTATGTTTCCGTGTTTCACTACACTAATTTAAAGTGACAGCCCTTGATCCACTGTGCTCATTCCTTTTGGAATTTTAAACACTTCAATCATGATACCTTTTAGTCTCTGTTTGCTTAAACTGAAAAGGTTTAACTCCTTTAGTCTTTCTTTATAACTCATATCCGAGCTGCTGTTTTTTTTATAGCTCATAGACCAAAACGGCTCACCAGTGCATTATAAAGCTTGAGCATAACCTCCTTTGATTTGTACTCCACATATCTTCTTATATAATATGCTACTGTGGCTGTCCATTTGTCTGTCCAGGATTTTAAATCACCTATAACTCGCAAACCGTTTGACCTATTGATCTGAAATTTGGTACACATGTACTACGTGACCTCTACTGTCCGCTTTCAGGGTGATGATTTTTATTATTCTTTTTATTTTTATTTTATTTTATTGTAGAATCAACTCTCGGCAGCGCAGCAGGGCGCCTGTGCGGCGCATGCGTACAGGCGCCGTTCTCATCCCTGCCACTTTTGCCATCACTTCCTCTACCTCTTCATATCTTAAATCATTCTTGAGGCAGTTTGAAGACTTAAGTCCCAGCTTAAGTGAAACATTAAAGAAAATGTACTAAGTAATTACAACACAAAAACTAACTTAATTAGTTTTATTGCGAAAACATGCTGACGAAAGAAAAGAAGAAGCAGGCCCCTAGAGTGGAGAAAACAAGAGCTGCTCACGAAGCACCGAGCGAATCAAACTCTGAGCAAACAAATGCTAAACGTAAGAAAGAGTATGAAGACTATAAGTCAAGTGTATTCACTGCACGCTATCGTGCAGTACGCCGTAATTGGTTATGATATATAACCTAACATTCTACTAGCTCTCTTAATAGCTTCTGAGCACTGTCTGGAGGTTGATAATGATGAGTCCACTATGACTCCCAGGTCCTTCTATTAAGGAGTATTTTCAAGATTCTAATATCTCATTGTGTATTTGAATGTATCATTTTTAGTTCCTACATGTAATACCTTGCAGTTAATTACATTAAAGTTCATGTGGCACAAATCTGCTCAAGCCTGTATTCTATCCAGATCCATCTGTAATGACTGAACGGACTCTTGATCATCTACTAGACTGCTATTATCTGCTAACTTCACCAGCTAGTTTTTTTATATTCCATGAAAATCATGTTTGCGCAAATGTCACTGCACAGTAGAACAGTGCAACACCACTACAGAATCTACTAAATGTTCCTGAATATCTTTTGTAGTCAAACAGGGGTTGTGATTTGCCATTCTAGAAATTCTAAGAGCAGTTCTTTCGGGAAGTTTTCTTTCAGGCCTGAACTTGACCTCCACCATTCTTTTAACTGCCATTTTTTAATTACATTACAAACTGAGGAAACAGATACATATCTTCTTTTAGTCTTCTCCTGATTTGTGGACATCAATTATTTTATTTCTCAGAGTGCTAGGAAACTGCTTAGAGGAGCCCATGGCTGCCGATTTTTGGGACAAGGTTTTAGCAGTCGGTGTATTTATACACCTTTGAAATGTACATCACCTAACAATGATTGTGAATAAGCCATAGCCCTAATGAGCTAATTAAGATCTGAGATCTTAATAAAAGATCTCAATTCTCTTGTGGTGCCCGATGCTTTGGCTGGTGTTCCTTTAGTTTTTTTCACTCTACCATTGTACAAAAACAAAAATAATACACTATATGTTGAAATTAATCTTTCATCTTTAACTTTATGCCTTTTGGTGAGCAGTTCATCTTTGATTCACTTACTACAGTAAGTACATTTTGAAAAGGGGTCCCCAAACTTTTACATGCCACTGTATAACAGTCTGTTTCCTTTTTCCACAGAGCCTGGCCATGTCACCAACTAGGTATTAGTACTGTCTGTTACTCCTAAGCAAAGCTCCATGCTCCAGCCGGTTTTCTTCACATTTATCAGATAGCTATGCGAAATCTAATTCCTTAAGTACCATGTTATTAGAATATTTTTGTTCCAGGCTATAAAGAAATAGTAAAAAAATATATGTTCCACCTTTAATTTTGACCTTTGATGAATGGGCTTGCATTGTGTTTATGGCACTGTACCTTAAACTGTCTGAACAGCTAACTCCTAGTATTTATAAAACAAAGCATATGTACAGTTTTATAGTATAATTTGATGAATGAACTTAAGGGTCTAACATTTGATTGGTAGTTCTGACCTTGCTTATAAGGTAAACTTGAACATCACAAGAATATAATTTTAATTCGAACACTACACAAAAACAAGTGAGACTAAATTATATTTCACCTTGTTAATAATTAATGCACTGAGAAACTAATGTACACATTTTAAATTGATAACTGTGAGAGAAAAACAACTTTTTTTTCTTTATTTTTTGAACTATGACCGAATTCTATATAAAAAGATGTTCTCTTTTATTTTGTTCTTCCATTTAAATAGGCTATGAAGTCCTGATGAATGAAAAGTGCAGTAGTGGATCCTGTTCAGGTCATAAAACTCACTTACATACAAAGTAGATACCAGACTCTTTTAAATCTAAGTTTAAAGGAATCCTCCACCCAAAAGTGATATTCTGAATATCTGCCTCTTGCTCACATTCATTGCTCAAGAGTCCCATCTTCAATTCAAAATTGCAGTATTATGAGAATGCTTTCTGTTTATGATGTTCTCTGGTTATTCTATTTATTTTTGAAGTATATTGCCTATTTTGTGGATATGACTGGATAACTGGATTACGTGACACAAGTAATGCAAGATTTTTTCTTGTTTGTTTTTTTACATAGTCATTTTTCGCACTGTTAGCTGTTGTCACATACTTGCGTATCGAGGCAGTCTAAGGGTTTAACTGGGAGTGAGATGCAGAGCCAGGGGCTGATGAATGGTACTAATGCCTTTTCTCCCTCTTCCACAAACCACCTGATGAAAAACCCAGCTAAGACTCTGCCCACTTCCGCTGCTACATCACGCCCTCCTGCAGACCTCATTTCCACTCGACATCCCATCGCTTCCTGTCCTTCACCTATAAAAACCTAAGCTTTCACTCTATTAGTCAGTCCACGTTTGACTCAGTCCTTTGTGGCTACTCAGTTTGAAGTCTGATATTAGGTTGCTACTACATTATACAGGGTGGACTCCCCAAATCTTTATGTTTCTCTCTTTGCTTTCTTCACACAGTTAATACTGCATTTGTCACCATTATTACATCATAAACATTTTCCTCTTTGTCCTGCATAAAAACATGAGATTTTTTTGGCCATTGTTACAAACTACATGGGGTAAGAAACATAAAAAAATCTTATTTTTTGGTTGGAGTACTCCTTTAAGGTGTTAAACATGTAGTCAGGATATCTTTAAACAACATGTAAAGTTGGATGATTTGAGCTGCCTTAGTTTTCCCGGGGTGATTCTTTGGTGAAGGTGCAGATTGTAATCAATCACTTACATAGACTTTCCTTCAGATTATAAGGGTTTTGTTTTCTTGGCTGGGGTAACCAGTTGCTGTTAGTGTGAGCTCCATCCTATAGCGGACCATTCCAACATTTTCAGGCCCTCTTAATCCAAATATAGAGTTACAGTGGCTAAGTCTAGATAATCTTTTAAAATATTTTGCAACATAATTTTTTTGTATCCAAGTACACATTCGCTAAATTTAATTGGTAGTATCTTAGAGTGCTGCTTCAAATTTCTGAAAAGATTAAAAAAAGATAATGAAAACTGATAATTGAAACAATGAATTTATAAAGTATACAGAACTTAGAAATTTGTGCTATAGAATTTAGATTTTTCTTTGCCAAATTAAATTTTCTCCAGGAACAAATTCACACTTTACATATTAAAAAGCTTATTTATTTTAAAAATGATCAACCATCTCTTGACAATATATCATCTTACCTGGTACGAGTTCCATAACAATATAAATGGGCTGTCTTTGTGTGCAGACTCCTATTAATTTAACAATATTTGGGTGATCATACTGTTTAAGTATCCTGTTGAAGAAAAAGAAATACCAAATGGATTAGTAATACAGTATTTCAAAAATGTCTAAAATTTGTACTATTTTTTTTTCTGTACAACAGAATCCTACATTTCTTTAAACAAGCTTTTCAATCCATAAAAACAGTAAATACCTTTGAAAATATGCAGTGGCTAACAATAGAAGGCAATTTGAGTTACATGATTGTGTGTATCTAACATAAACATGTTTTCTCAAGAAGAATTAAACCACAATGCCTCATTTGTGTTTTTGGCCCAGTGGGGGGCTAGACTGTGTTTCTAGAGACCTTACTGCTGGCTATGCATATTAATTACATTTTTTAAGACAGAGATAATTATAGTATTACTCAACTGGGAAGGCTACTTAGCTTGGAGATACAAACAGGCTGGCAGAATGAGTTCAGTAAGTAAAGGTTATGGACGTTCAGTTCAGTCTGGCAAAGATTTGACAAGGCCAGATAATGCCATGTGTGCATAGACAGGGGAGAACAAGTCCCACTGGGACAAGCTGTGCAATGAAACTGCTTACTCATAGACTACTGCAGTAAGAAAGAGGGAGGCCGTGGACAGAGTTGGGTAGTTAATTCAATGAAAGTAATTTATTACTAATTATTTTGCTCAAACTGTAATGGGATTCCTTTACTCATTACTTCCTGGAAAAAGTAATCACACTACTAATTACCTTAAAGTTACTCTCTAAAGCCATGGAAATAGGTTCTGATTGCAAAGTACAAGGATAGCCCCAAAATGTTTTCAGATTTTAATAACTAGGAAATAACCAATCATTATGAACATGAATGTCAGCAATTAAATAATTAAATGACATGATTTACATTAGCCCTGGGCTATATGAATCAGAAAGTACCGACCTTCAGTTTACAAAATTATGTCAGATTAAGTGTCAAAGGAAATTTTTAATGGCAAAACTCCTAAATAATCTAAGACTTCTGGCAGCACCTTATCCCAAAATGTGTTTCAGGTTTTTCATTACATCCCTTTAGACAGACAGACTGAGAGATAGTACTTGATTTGTTTTTACTAATATTGAAAATATGAAATATTATAAATAAATAAAGGAAATATTATAACAAACAACAACAAATGCATCAAATACTATGCTTCTGGGTGCCACGTCATGTGACAGATTTAACAGAAACTGTTTTTTTTTTTTTTTTTTAATTTTATTAAACATGTTTTATTGCTATTCATTATTTATGTTAAGATTTGTTCATTGCTATTAATTTTTAATTGGATTTTTTAATTCATTAATATTAATTAATATTTTCTGCTTTCTACATGCTCTCTGAAGTTTGGAAATAAGGTGTCAGCATAGCACAAGATAAAGTAATTCATTTTTAGCAAAGCCATTTCACACTGCATAGCAGACATGGCATAATCCATACAAAAAGAGTCAGGTGGTTGTACATTCCTAGCTTAAATTTAGAGTGCTACTGACACATTGAATGGAGCCAACAAATTCGTCTCATTTTGTTATCAAGATTGGCTTTGAATGGAACACTTCTGGTTTACTGCTAGATGCAGCTAGTGCCATTCTTAAAATATTATGAACCTGTCTTAAGCTCTACAATATACTGTGCAGGCGCTAATTTGAAATGAAGCAGCTGAAAGAAGAGAATTCTTTTTAACTGTTTTAAATGGAAATTAGAATTTATGAACAACATTTAGAAAAGCCTTTCAAAGAACTGCTTTGGCACTAATTATTTTATATAGCTCCTGCTTAAATTTACTGTATCTGCTCTGATGTCAAATCTTTAACTTTCATTTTAAAAAAACAAGGCATACATTTGTTGAGTGGTGAAAGTCCAACTTTCCGTTCATTTCTAAAGTATAGAAGACTCAAAAAAAGATGCTACACAGATGCAAAACACAGCACCTACACTATAAAAATTGCAAATAAATGGAAAACCGGAAAAACAAAATGACGTTGTGATAAAACAAATAAATTATGAACTTATTAACGATACAAGGAACACATAACAGATTTTAAATTGAGATTCTTAGTTTATTAAATTCCATAGTCCAAATGTAATTGGCTAGGAGTTCCACTAGGAGCCATACACAACATATATAAACTTCAAAGTTTACTTGTTGTCCACCTTCAAATCAAATCTTAAATTTCATGGATGCCTTGGGCATGATTTAATAAAACAAATACTCACCAATAGGCCCTCTCTTTTAGTTCTTTAAACATCAGAGGCTTTTATTGGTTTTGAGCTTTATTAACAATAGATTGATTATGTGACTAGTAACCTTGGCAACCTGCATTGAGTACAGGACTTGAAAACCACTCCTAGACTGTGCCAAATTTATTAAGCTCAAGTATACAATCACCTCTCGCAATACATGTACGCTAATGTATAGAATTCTGCTAATGTTTCTGAATAAATCTTACGTTTCAACAATAAAAAAAAATTAAAAATGGAAAAAAGAAAACAGAACATAAGGAAAAGGCATATTTGATTTAGTGAATGTAAGTAATTGGAACAAAACTATAAAGATGAAAATAACTGCATTACCTTGCTTCAGATAAGAATTTTATTTTTAATTCTTGTGGCAAATCTTCTTTACATGTTTTTACAGCAACTGGAGTTTTATCTTTCAGTGTTCCTTTAAACACTTCACCAAAATTACCCTGAAAAAACATGATAAGAAACAGAAGACCTGAGACTAGGATTTCATTCTGCACAATTAACCGATAGAGAAATTGACATTTAACGGTTTTATGAATAATTCTTTGATGCTGCTAAGAAAACAACTAGATTAATATGAAACTATTTTTCTCATAATTAAAATAAAATTAAGCAGTTTGTGAACAGTTTAATTTGTACAAAAACACTGCTGTGGAAAATAAAAATCCACTTGACTGAAATGAGAACTTCATTTGAAGGTTTTAATAGAAAAACTCTCATGGAAAACAGGGGACAATCAAATGAGATAAAACACCAGCTCAGCACTGTTTTACTGACACATATATAATTGCATTTTGTATGTTGCTTTTGTGTGAAAAAAATACAAACTATGCAAAAATGCTTCGGTGCAAAAGAAACATGATCTAATTTTAAAAACCATTTTGAAAGCAGCGAACAGTCATTTATTTAGGTGTCAGACGTGCAGTGATACTTTCTGCTCTTTCATACTGAGACTTTTTTTTTTTTTTTTTACTTTTTCTCATGAGGCTTGTCTTACCCAGTCATTCAAAAAAGAAATTAAAGGCTTATTTTTCCAATATGCAAAAGAAAATAACAAATAAAACAAACATTGCAAAATGCTCCCAATAAATAAGTTAGAAAAATATCAATTAGGATTATTTTGCTTGCTGCTGTCTATAAAAACTCTAGGAACCAAAAGCGTTGTTTCATATTGTTTATTATCAAGCATTGTGAGAGGAAAAAATGACAGGCTACAACATAAATAATAATTCAAGTTATCTGCATTCAACATCCTATCACTGACAAAGTGTTTCGATTTAGACATTTTCGATTGCTATAAAAAGATTCAGCAGCAGATAGGAAAACAGTAATGCTTAATTTAAACAAACCATTAAAAACTGCTTTTCAATTTGGAATGAAGTACAGATTTTGAATATTTATTGAAAGGCTATTTTGTAGTTTTTAGACTGATTCATATTCTTTGCTTAAAACTTGTATGTACAGTAATCCCTCGCTATATCGCGCTTCGACTTTCGCGGCTTCACTCTATCGTGGATTTTATATGAAAGCATAACTAAATATATAACGCGGATTTTTCGCTGCTTCGCAGGTTCTGCGGACAATGTGTCTTTTTACTTCCTGTACATGCTTCCTCAGTTGGTTTGCCCAGTTGATTTCATACAAGGGACGCTATTGGTGGATGACTGAGAAGCTAACCAATCAGAGCACGCAGTTAAGTTCTCCTGACTGAGAAGCTAACCAATCAGAGCACGCAGTTAAGTTCCTGCGTGCTGAATGCAGTGTTAACCAGGAAGTCTCGTCTTGCTCATTCAGCATCAACGTGTTTCGCTGTGTAAAGAGTTGTGCTCTTTTGTGTTTATCTTTGTGCATAGTCAAGCCCTTCATTATGGCTCCAAAACGATCTGCTACTGCTTCAGGGGCCGTGCCCAAGTGCAAACGAAAGATGTTAATGATTGCCGAAAAGGTAAACGTTTTGGATTTGTTGAAGGCTACGATTCTTTTTATTTAAAAAGTAGGAAAAGAATATAAGATCTACGGCCGCAGTGTCCTTTTAACCAGGGTGCAAAACGAGTTGTTAGTGGATGTAATAAGGCAGTAGTCTGGATGGAATCTGCTTTAGGGATTTGGATTGAAGACTGCCAGACTACACAATCACCTGAAGTGGCTCCTTTAAGGGCTGTAATGCTCTCTTTTGTTGTGCAGTAAAATTAAACTCATTGTAATCGGACAAGTCATCGTGTCATTGTTGGTGAGTAACCATAATTAATTTTCTACTAACAGTACTTAGTACATGTACGTACGTTTAGTGTCACTGTACACACATTTACTGTATACTATTTTTCTTGCATTGTACGTATTTATTGCTGGTGGCCTGTCTATCGTAATGGCTGTAACATATGTGATATCTGAGACAATCAATATCTTTAAAATAATATTTAGGTTTTACTGCATATAAACAGTGTGTTTATATACATAATTTCAATGAATCTTACCTAATATCTAAGAGAATACAAAGGGATTATGCTGTATAACTCTGCGGGGAATATTTATAAGCAGTGTGGGAGAGTTTATAAGGGCTTAAAATATATAAAAATAACCATACAAACATACGGTTTCTACTGCAGATTTTCACCTATCGCGGGGGGTTCTGGAACGCAACCCCCGCAATCAAGGAGGGATTACTGTATACTACTTCATTGTTCATAAAACAAACACAACAAGAACAGTAATAACAGCAACCCTCCAAAATGATACTAAAAAAATCAACAAAGCAAACTTGACTGTTACACAAAGATTTGCTAAAGACTGATTTAATCCAAAGTCAAAAATAAATGTCTACCAAATGGGCATACATAAAAACTTGATTTAGAACTTAGCAAATATTATCCTCAATTGTTCACTGCCATTTCTGAATTAAGTGATGACACTCCTCATGTTCATTCCTGACGAGCTTTGAAGGTCTCTATTCACATTTGGTTGGATGATGATATTGAGTTCTCCACATACATGAGTGTGGAAAGGGAACACAGGAATGATGGTGAAAGTTTAAAGATAATTATTCAATTTTGATTGTATTGAATACTGTAATTATATTTGGCTACAAGTAGTTTAGGGATCAAAACTAAATTGACTGTGTGTGTTTATATATATATATATATATATATATATATATATATATATATATATATATGATTTTTGAGTGTACTTTAGTGAGATTATGATTTTGCTTTCACTGTCACTGTCACCACAGGCTACCTGCTAAGGCTGATGGTTCAGGTGTCTTTATAAATAGCCTGCAGCAGCATATAGACATAAATGTATGCTGAAGCCTATTTAAAAAGTATTCTGTGCAAAGCAGGAACCAACGTAGGTCAGTCCATCGCAAAGTACTCTCATGTGTTGAAATATTTTTGCATCCTTTTCAATACCAACCTGGAAATGACATCAGCAGCAAAACAGAATAAAGTTAGTGCTTAACCATCATTTGAGTTTATGGGGAAAAGGGCAAAATGTACACTGTTTATTTAATTTCCTGCCTGAGAATGTTTGCTTGTCTCTTGACTTGTGTCTTTTCTTCTAATTCTTTATGAAAATAATCAGTGCCTTCACTATTGGTAACGGTACACTATGACATAGAGCAAGAAATGACTCAACTGGCATCTTGTCATAGTAAAAATATGATTTAGAAGTAAGAGGTGATGCTGTTACATTTTTGGCAAATGTCAGTCACTTTCTAATTTGCATTGTCCTGAACATGGTCGCTGAGGGGAGCTAGAGCCTACTCCAGCCGGCATAGGGTGCAAGGCAGGAACAAACGCTGGACAGGACGTGTAGCAAACGTGCAGCATGTAACACCCAAATTCTTGCCAGAAACAACCATGTAAAATCCTCAGGAACTAAACTCATATTACATATAAATGCAAACATGGCAGAATTTGCACCTGTAAAGCATTGATTATTTGCTGATACGGAGTTAAAAATGTTTACATGAACTCGTAAGATGATAACATACCAGGATATGTGAACCTTTAAATATTAATGAAGTTCTTAAAATCAAAATAATGTCTAATTTTATAATACATAATGCAAAACAGTTAAAACTTTTATTAAATACAAAACACATAACTGCTAATGATCATGCGATGTTATACAAACTGCTCTCTGCAATTTGTAACGAACACAAAATGCAGGACAGACACGCAACACTGAGGTTTACATGCATCACATTTGCATCTTCCACTTATTTTTTATTCTGATCTTCAAATTCTTCTACTTACAGCTCAAATAAAGCTACCAATTCTGTGTGTTGGGTCCGTTCAAATAAAAAGGTTGCTGGTTATCTTAAAATTCTGACTTAAGTTAAAAAAGAGTACACAAAATTATTATTATTTTTTCTCTCCAATGGCTGTCTCTGCAGTGATATAAGTCAGGAATAAGTGTGGATTCAGCTCTGCCTTTGCCAGAGTTCTAATATGTTCTCTACCCATCAATTTTTAGTTTCATTTATATGAATGTGCAGTGTTTCCTGGTGATGCCTGAATTTTACTCTAAATGGTCATTGTACATTTGCCAATGGAAAAGCAGCTTGAATGGAGATGTGGTGTAAATATGGATTGTATTTTATCAAAATCACTAAGGTCATGGCCACTCTTTGCACCCATGATGAATTGTCATTTACCTTCAATAAATCAACTTTAACATTAGTCTCTGATATCATAAAAGAAGGACTTAATGCCGAGTACGAATTAATTTTCTGTATACAATATTTTTTTATGAACCCAGGAGCTAATATGATTAATTTACAAATGCTCTGTACTCTTGAATATACCACATCATTTTCTAAATGTGCTTAAACGTGAGCATTGTCATTGGGGTGGGGCTGGAGCTTAACCTAACAATCATTGGGCACAAGGCAGGAACAATCCCTGGACAGGACAGGACCTTGTACAGGAAACTGTAGTCTTTTGAATCCAAGCAGGTAATTAGTGGAAATAATGGCAGAAATATAATTTCACACTCTTGCAGATCCTGTAAAAGTGGTAGCTTCAGTCAGATTTGAATCTAATACTTTGATCTGTAATCTTGAACCATTACAAAGATTTGGAGTGTTCAGATCAAAAGAAATCTACACTGAATTGTGGTTCCCTTTAACTTCTTACATACAGCATTGACATTTACAAGCTGCACATTTACGTGTCCCATGGAATAAACTCAATGTTTTAAGCATGCTATTTTCACTTCAATACTGAGCCAACATCCTTTCGTGAGTTTCAGCAGATTTTGCACCCTCTGCTCACAGAAATCTCACTATGGCACCTTGTTCAACAATGGGTCAATCCGACTGTGGAGTGTCCATGACCTTGGCTTCAACTAGACTAACAGTGTGTTCGAATTACCCATAAACCATCACAAATGTGTTGCACTGCGTCAGCTTCTATGTGTTGCAGTTCCAGCATAATTTTCAAATTGCCATTACTTTTTGATTCACCCTCGGATATATAGAGACAAAGCATAAGTGCAATTTTACAAGCTGATGAATTGCTTTAAATATTAATGTATTTATTGCTACAATGATATCAAAAACTGTATAATATGCTGTCTATTTTTTGTTGCCATTGTTATATTTATTGCTGTAACAAAATAAATTTCTAGCCACTGTTCTTGAGCAATAGTTTTCATTCACTCATTTTTACTGTATATAAGATTCTTCTACAAAGCTTGTGAACAGCTTAGTTACAAATCATTAAATATATTCCTATCAGTCTCATTTTGGAAGATACATTACAGTAATCCCTCCTCGATCGCGGGGGTTGCGTTCCAGAACCCCCCCGCGATAGATGAAAATCCACGAAGTAGAAACCATATGTTTGTATGGTTATTTTTATATATTTTAAGCCCTTATAAACTCTCCCACACTGTTAACATTATTAGAGCCTCTAGACATGAAATAACACCCTTTAGTCAAAAGTTTAAACTGTGCTCCATGACAAGACAGAGATGACAGCTCTTTCTCACAATTAAAAGAATGCAAACATATCTTCTCTTCAAAGCAGCGCCGTCAGGAGCAGAGAATGTCAGAGAGAGAGAGCGAGAGAAAAGCAAGCAATCAAAAAATCAATACGTGCTTTTAAGTATGCCGAAGCACCGCGATAAAGAGGCATTTTGTAGAGGAGCGTCCATATTTTCTAAGCAAACAGCCTCTGTGCAAACAGCCCCTCTCCTCACACCCCCTCCGTCAGGCGCAGAGAATGTCACAGAGGGTGAGAGACCGAGAAAAGCAAACAATGAAGCACCGCGAGGGAAGCATATCTTATATCATTGAGGAGTTTTAGTTAATATGTAATACATGCTCTGATTGGGTAGCTTCTAAGCCATCCGCCAATAGCGTCCCTTGTATGAAATCAACTGGGCAAACAAACTGAGGAAGCATGTAACATAAATTAAAAGACCCATTGTCTGCAGAAATCCGCGAACCAGCGAAAAATCTGTGATATATATTTAGACATGCTTACATTTAAAATCCACGATAGAGTGAAGCCGCGAAAGTCGAAGCGCGATATAGCGAGGGATTGCTGTACTTCTGTTTTCGGCCTACAGTTTAAATTATTGTTTAAAACATATAATGCTGCTGGTATTTTAGATGAAATAATTGATGTAAGAGGCTTCCTTTTAAAGATATAGCTAAAAAAAGATTTCAATCCTTCTCCTCAGCAAAGCTACTTCAAAATGATTTGACTAGTATGACTACATTATTATGCGTAGGATTACATGCAGCGTGTAGCCAAGATAACTTGTTTTAGTTTGAACTCCAGTCACCACTGACAATATCTAGTATATATATATATTAAAGACCGCATCAGCATTAAGACCTTTCCACAGACCAAGTAAATGACCACTCTGCCAACATGGGAGCTTATTTAGAGCACAGAATCCAACACTCTCATAATTCCTGCAGAGAAAACAAAATCCAATATGCTAGGACCGAGAGATTTATTTCACTTGATTGGATTTGTTTTCTACTATACTTTTGCAAAACTACAAAGTGTGGTCTCATTGTGGCAAAGACGTAACACACACATAAAACTTTTTTTAAAAATAAAATATTTTATTCATCAATATGAAAAATGAAACAATGGAAACTAAACACAAGACAAATAATTAAAGATTTTTTAAGACCTCTTCTCTGGACTGAGCTTTGCCAGAAATCAGAATCATTTTAATTGTTTTAGTTTCAATGTAAGGCTGTTCTGCTCAATATGACGCCAGAGTGTGGCATCACATTGTTGTAAAAGTTTCACTATTGCTATGACCATGTGACCATGAAGACCCTATAAATCTATACATTACACAATATGTGGTCCATGGTTCAGCTCATTATAGAGTAAAGACACCCCTCACACATGTCACAAGAGTTCCACTTTCTGCTGTTCCTACCACCTTTGATTTTTATATTGTATTGTGACTACACAATAAGGCTTTGAAATGAAGTACTAGGAAGTGTTAGAACAGTCCACAACAGAAAAGTACCCTTCTAATTTCAGCTCCTTGTGGTGCCCCGTGCAATGGCACCATTGACAGTTTCAGACTCTGGGCACCTGGATCTGTAACCAGGCTATAAGAGAATCGAGACAATGATGACTGTTCAAAAAAAAAAAAAAAAACAGAATTCTGGTTTATTCCAACGGGAGGTGTCAATAATACAGTAATGTCTTGAAAATACAGTGGGTACGGAAAGTATTCAGACCCCCTTCAATTTTTCACTCTTTGATATATTGCAGTCATTTGCTAAAATCAATTAAATTAATTTTTTTCCTCATTAATGTACACACAGCACCCCATATTGACAGACAAAAAAAATTTTTGAAATTGTTGCAGATTTATTAAAAAAGAAAAACTGAAATATCACATGGTCCTAAGTATTCAGACCCTTTGCTCAGTATTTAGTAGAAGCACCCTTTTGAGCTAATACAGCCATGAGTCTTCTTGGTAAAGATGCAACAAGTTTTTCACAACTGGATTTGGGGATCCTCTGACATTCCTCCTTGCAGATCCTCTCCAGTTCTGTCAGGTTGGATGGTAAACGTTGGTGGACAGCCATTTTTAGGTCTCTCCAGAGATGCTGAATTGGGTTTAAGTCAGGGCTCTGGCTGGGCCATTCAAGAACAGTCACAGAGTTGTGATGACAAGTGATGAGCAGTGCCTAGTTGTCTCCACACACTGAGGAGAGGCAAGACACATGACAGCCCGCATGGAGTTTGCTAAACGACACCTGAGGGACTCTGAGATGGTGAGAAATAAGATTCTCTGGTCTGATGAGACCAAGATAGATCTTTTTGGCCATAATTCTAAGCGGTATGTGTGGAGACAACCAGGCACTGCTCATCACTTGTCCAATACAGTCCCCACAGTGAAGCATGGAGGTGGCAGCATCATGCTGTGGGGTGTTTTTCAGCTGCAGGGACAGGACGACTGGTTGCAATCGAGGGAAAGATGAATGCGGCCAAGTACAGGGATATCCTGGACAAAAACCTTCTCCAGAGTGCTAAGGACTTCAGACTGGGCCGAGGGTTTACCTTCCAACAAGACAATGACCCAAAGCACACAGCTAAAATAACGAAGGAGTGGCTTCACAACAACTCTGTGACTGTTCTTGAATGGCCCAGCCAGAGCCCTGATTTAAACCCAATTGAGCATCTCTGGAGAGACCTAAAAATGGCTGTCCACCAATGTTTACCATCCAACCTGACAGAACTGGAGAGGATCTGCAAGAAGGAAGGCAGAGGATCCCCAAATCCAGGTGTGAAAAACTTGTTGCATCTTTCCCAAGAAGACTCATGGCTGTATTAGCTCAAAAGGGTGCTTCTACTAAATACTGAGCAAAGGGTCTGAATACTTAGGACCATGTGATATTTCAGTTTTTCTTTTTTAATAAATCTGCAACAATTTCAAAAATTCTTTTTTTTGTCTGTCAATATGGGGTGCTGTGTGTACATTAATGAGGAAAAAAATTTATTTAATTGATTTTAGCAAATGACTGCAATATAACACAAGAGTGAAAAATTGAAGGGGAACTGAATACTTTCCGTACCCACTGTATATACATGTAAATGCAAGATCATTAAAAAAAATCAAGAAAAATAAGTGCAGGTGCTATATACAATAATCACAGTGACTCCAAAGCAAAAAGTAATGAGAAAAAAAATCCAACAAAAAGCATTTTACTCATCCTTCTTCCTCTTAGAAAAGTACGCAAAAGTTGAACAGAACATTAATCAAAAACAAAAAGTGAAAAAATTATGTACAAAAACAATGATGAAAAAATGAGCAGTCATAATCACAGATTACTGTACCTCCACCCAAAAATATACACAAATCACAAGTAAACTGTCCTCATTGTACAAACTCTGTGTTATACCTGCTCAGCAGTAAATAAGTGTCAGCAAGCCCAAAGACCTGTTAAAAGACACCCCCTGATGGTCTGGACTGCGTTTTAATCTAGCCAATCATTATGCACATCTTTCGGGGACCCCCAATAGCAAACCACATTGAGTCACGTACCCTCTGTCTTCCTCTGATTAGGTGTAGTGTCACTGTTTTAAACCTTCCTTTACAATCACGTTGCGCTGGCTGCTGATTCTGCTCTACAGATAACTTACACAGTAAACTTTCAGCCACTTTTTTCTCTGTGGATGTATTCTTTCTGCTGGTGACCTCTTAATCACAGTGCTCTGCTCTTTCCTTCCTGAAGATGCTTTAGGCCACTTCAATTTGAAAGCGTGACTGGATAATATAGCGGTATTGGAAACGTGCCTCGGTGTAGTGACGGTTCGAACTCAGAAGTCCTCGGCCACTTAAGGCTTCAAGTCAGGGGGCAACTAAGAAGGGTGCAGTTAACATTGGTGTTACATTGTCACACCACTCCATTCTCACTTGCTGGAGTGCTAAAAACCATGATAAGCTATAATAACCGCTTATCACACTTCTAAATAAATATACTATTTATAAATTACAATTGTCAGAACTGAACAGAAATATACAGAGCGTAAGTAAAGAAAGAACTATTCTTCAAAGAATCATGGTTTCATTCTTCTTACAAACTCCTAAAATGTAAGATAGGTTGCATCTCACTCTAATCCATTGTGGTCCCCAGCCGGGGCTGGAGCCCGGCCGGGACGCCCAGGAGGACCGGCGGAGGGCTTGTGCCTCCTCCAGACCGCGAGGGGGCGTCCGTCCTGGTTATGTTAGGGGCCTCGGGTGAAGGGCTTGGAAGCCCAGCCCTGTAGGGACCCGTGGCCACCGCCAGGCGGCGCCCCAGTGCCTGAATATCCTGGGAGCCCAGCAGTTCCGCCACACCAGGAAGTGCTGGGGGGAAGACGACAGGGGACACCTGGATGGCTTCCGGGTACACAGCCGGCACTTCCGCCACACAGGGGCGTGGCTACAAGGGAATGCCGGGAAGCAGCTGGAGCCCATCCGGGTTCCTATTTAAGGGGCCGCCTCCCTCCAGTCATCGGCAGAAATCGGGTGGAAGAGGACGGAGCTGGAGGGAGGACTAGAGGCGGCCAGGAGAAAGGCACGGAACTGTGTGGCCTGGACATTGGGGAATTGGTGCTGGAGGCACTGGGGTTCGTGAGTGCACAAAAACTTGTACATAGTTGTAAATAAACAGTGTGTTGGGAGTAACAACGATGTCCGTCTGTGTGTGTCTGGGCCAGCGTCCACATCATTAACTGATTTTAGGTTCAGCAATTAAAAACGTATACAAGTCCAGCTGTACACAATTATGGTAGTAGAATGTGATGCACAGAAACAGTTTAATAATAATCTTGCCAGAAGAAAGCAATATAAGTTGCTTTACTACAATGCTCTTTTCTCTTGTTTTGGTCAATTTTGTAACCTAGTCTTGTAAAACACTTGGTTTCAAAACAGACTCCTAATTAATATTTACTGGAGTACGTATTTTTAAGTTGCTTTGGACAAAACCATCTGCTAAATGAAGACCTGTAAATTTACTAGATCTGTACTGCTACCAAAAACTAAGCCATCAATCATTCATCTACTTCAAACAGCTTTCACACTAATGTCAATGAAACTTAAAACAGTAAAATGTAATTAAAGAAATAAGCGCTGATTTGAAAAAAATGAATCCAAAAATAACAGTATACAACATACAATACTATTACCTGCATGTCATGTACATATTATAGTTTTGTCTTTTGTTTAAATTTAGGTGCTTTGGATGAAAGACATCAACAAGGAACTCAATTATTAAACAGAAAAAAGTGACTTTTTAAATTTCCAAATTTTACTTGTGAAGAGAATAAAATGTACACCAAAAACAACCTCCTTAAAAGAGTAGGCTATTTCCATGTTTAGCTGACACCACTGGTATATGTAGTCAAGTGAAGTAAGTACACCCCATAGAAATTGTTGACTATTTGAATATATTTTAATAGGCAAACATTAAATCATCATGCAAACAGCACCTACAGATAAAGGTGATCTACTTGAACAAATGACATATAAAATTGACATGGTGTATCCATTCTCATAACGTAAATTAACAAAACTGCAGACATGTCATGTTGGAAAAAATACGTACACCCTACATTTATCACCACTTCAAATCTATAGCATAAGTATGTGGTCTTCTAATGATTAGAACCTTCTTAGGGAGTATGTAGGTGGAACCTAACTTACTTAAACCGCAGACATCTTTTTGCTACTGACATGTGGGGTATTATCATGCCAAGATCAAAACAGCACTCTAAGGCCTGCAGAAAGAAGGTTGTAGATGCCTATGAATCTGGCAAGGGATTTAGAAAAATTCTTTGACATTAATTATTTCACTGTAAGGAAAACCATCTACAACTCGCATAGATTTCAAAGAACTGCTAATTTGTCCAGGATTGGCTGTCTCAGCAAATTCAGTCCTTGAGCTGACTGTTTGATACTAGAAGAAGTCTCCAAGTACCCCAAAATATCACTGCAGGATCTTCAGGTAACACTTGTAAAAGTTGGTGTCAAAATGTATGCATCTAAAATAAGAAGGAGATTGCACAAATTTTACCTGAATGTGAGGTGTGCCAGGAAAAAAGCCTTTACTGTCCAAAAAGAACATTAGAGCAAGACTACAGTTTGCCATTGAACATCTAGGGAAAGACCAGACCTTCTGCAACAATGTTTTCTAAACAGATGGATCAAAGAATTGTTTGGCCACATTAATAGTCGACATGCTTGGGGCAAACTCAAGATAGCATTTTCAGAGAAGAACTTCATACCAACTGTGAAGCATGGTGGTGGAAATGTTATGGCTTAGGATTTCTTTGTTACATCAGGGCCTGGGCAGTTTAAAGTAATCGAGTCAACTACGAATTCTACATCATATCAATGTGTGCTTAAGAAGAATGTGAGGCTATCTGTCTGAAAGTTGAGCCGTAAATTGAACTTTCAACACAATTATAATCTGAAAGCACATTAGCAAATCCACCAAGGAATGTTGCAGAAAGAAGAAATGGAGGGTTATGGACTGGCCTATTACATCCATTGATATATTTGTTAAATTGTTAGAAATTTGTTATATTTTTTTGTTAAATAAATGACTAAGAATCAATTTGTCCTTGTGTTTTAATTCAAGTATGTCACTTTTATCTGTTTTCCTCATCAAATATTTTTAAAAATCCAACAGCTTCCATGGGTGTACTTACTTTTTCACTTGACAGAATGTGACGAGTATTCAAACTTAAGAAAATGAGGGAACAGTAATGAAAAATTGCAAGTTACTATGTCATGGGCACGGCTCTAGGTTTTGGATGCTATCTTATCAATTTTATTAATTTTGTCATACAAGTAGAACAGTAAATTTCCTTTCCTTGTTTGGATAATCAAGCTATGTGGTAGAATGCAGCAATGGAGTAGTTTAGAGTCAAGCACAAGCAAGACTCACAAGAGCACAGAGAATATAAGTGGTGTGGGCAGCGGCAAGCAAACGGCACTGGGCACATTCTAGTCAAGAGTGATGAGCACAATATGAGTATTGAGTAAGATTGCTGTCAAAAATAACTCATAATAATTTACGACAAATTTACATTTTACACATGTGGATTACGCCTGTGCTTCTGAAAATTATAATTGCTACTGCAAATTAATTAATTAATTCTGAAAATTACAAGTACAGTTCTGAAGTGTGAACAAACTGTCACACTCTTTAGGGGAGTTCAGAGGGACACGCACATACAAACGAAGGTAAATGATTGCACTGCATTTCCTCTCATATTTGAACCATCTGGGTATACTGTACATCATCAGCTTTATCTCAAGCAATTTTATCTCCAACTAATTTAAATCACCCCCACTTCATCTTATCTGTGGTTTCAGAGTAATCCATCCATCCATCCATTTTCTAACCCGCTGAATCCGAATACAGGGTCACGGGGGTCTGCTGGAGCCAATCCCAGCCAACACAGGGCACAAGGCAGGAACCAATCCTGGGCAGGGTGCCAACCCACCGCAGGACACACACAAACACACCCACACACCAAGCACACACTAGGGCCAATTTAGAATCGCCAATCCACCTAACCTGCATGTCTTTGGATTGTGGGAGAAAACCGGAGCGCCCGGAGGAAACCCACACAGACACGGGGAGAACATGCAAACTCCACGCAGGGAAGCGAACCCGGGTCTCCAAACTGCGAGGCAGCAGCGCTACCACTGCGCCACTGTGCCGCCCTGGTTTCAGAGTAATTCTATTCAATATTATACTGTGATAAAATGTATAACTTAATATTTTGGAGCTTGCCCAGCATTTTATGAACTGATCATTTCAAGAGGAAAACAAAGAAGTGCTTTGGCAGATTGAGTTAATCTCACCACAGCAGCAAATAGGATGGGATGGGACAACAAACTCAGAGCTGCCCACATCTAACTATACAAACACAGTTAACATTACATGGGCGGGTGTGAAATCCTAACCCCGCCCATGTATGTGCACGCCCCACTGAGCTCTGTACTCCGCCCCCCCAGGTAGTGTGACAGTTTGTTCACGCTTGAGAACTGTAAATTGTAATTTTCACAAGCAAGTGTAATTTTCAGAAGCACAAACATAATTTTCAGAAGCAAGTGTAATTTTCAGAAGCACAAATGTAATTCACACATGTGAAATGTAAATCTGTTGCAAATTATTACGAGTTACTTTTTGACAGCAACCTCACTCCATAAATGAGCTCCTGCTTGAAGTCATTGATTAAAATATTTTCATATTTGAGGTCATCTATGCAAAGAATCAAATTTGTGAGGAATATCTTGTAGATGACAATCAATGCTTTTTCAACTGCTTATTAATATTTTTATAGATAATTATTATCCCTAACTATAAAGCTTATTTGTTCCTTTGTTGTTTATTCACAGCTTTGTTTAACAAGCTACAGCCTTAACATTTTGTACAGAAATATTTATCACCAACCTGAGGTTTTTGAAATATATATAATATGCACTGCATTCCTAATAAAACAAAATGATTTCCAGCCATAAATCCTAGTGAATCAATCTTCCACGCATTTCTTTTCAAGACAAAGTATAAAAAATATGACTTGTTTTTAAATAGTAAACTAAACTGTCAAAACACATAGTCACAAACCCTACAAAAAATGTGAACTGTTGTTTTGTTAAAATTATATGAGATCATGCCTGCTCCACAACAGCCAAAAATAACAAGTATTGAATTGACATTTAAAAACATGCCTTATATGATACTACTTGTTTTAGTAATACAACATTTACGTGATGGGTTAATGTGCAACTGAAATATACTTTGATCATTTGTATAATGCAGCTACTAAACATCGGCCTCAGAGTACTTTACAAACATAGAGGGTTCTTTTCAATCAGCACCATAATGCAGCGACCACCTGGGTAATGCTTGGCAGCCTTTCGGTGTCACAGATCTCATCATACCTAAATCAGATGAATAAATCAATTTGTAATTTTCTCTGCTTCTGAAGGAGAAAAGAAAAAAAAAGCACATGCTACAGACGGATAATCCGAATTCATGGTTTTCAGCCTCTTTAGAAAACATAGAAATACATGATAGCGTAACGTGTGTGCTTGCTGTGAAACATTTAACAAAATAAAAGGCTGATTCTCTCCGTGTTATGTTTTGGCAAGCTAGACAATACATATAAATCAGGCGTAGCTTTTTCACTTGGGGTAAGCCATTTACAATAATTCAGCCATAATGAAAGCTTGTGGTCGATGGATACACAAACATCAGTATGAGCAAGGGGATGAGTGGAGGAATTATGGCGTTAGGCAAAGTGTTCATTAATATTACTGTAATTATGCTGCATGAACATGATGCATAGATCAAAACGGTCATGGTTTTTCATAAGGTAAAACTGTTGCTTCAAAATAGCAAATGCTGTAGCTCACTTGAAATCAGATCTTACAACTGCAAATGGAAAAATCATATTAAAAATTCTGTGATAAGAAATGAAATACGTACTTTACCAAGAAGCTCTGCAAGTGTTACATCTTCATGATTGAGAACCCACTTCTTATCCTGTTAAAATAAAAAGGTAGATGAATAGATTGTTACTTAGCTTCAATAATTCAAATTGGTAGATGCATTGCCATTCTTTGCTGAGATAGGCAGCAAGGCAAGTATGAAAGATTATACTTGACTTTTTATTGCTAAAGGAATATCAGCATGCAGTATAATAAAGGAACTGATCGATATCATCATGCACTAGAATAATTCTGTAATTCATATTAAACTTGGTAATGTCCTGACAAATGTAATTAGCAAAATGTACATTACAGTATATCAGAACTACATCCAGCAAAAAGAATGTTGTACGCGGAAAAAGAGCTCTTCATTACATCAATTACCATGACATGAGCATGGAAAACTAATGGCAAACAGATCTCTAAAATGACACACTGTAAGATAAAGAAGGAAAAGAAATTTTGCTAATACCAGGTGCTTTATATCCTCAAGAGAGAAACAACTGTATTGCAAAATTGACACTGAACTACTTAGACCATGAAAAGAAAGAAGGACAAACCTTCAAACACAATCTGAAGCAACAAACTTTGCTTTTTTTGTTTTAATTTTGAGAAGGCTATATTAAGCATTATTTCAGTTAGTGGTAGAAACAAACAAGATGAGGATTACAGTTTACATCTTTAACAGTATTTCACCAAAAAGCTAAATTTTATTGTCATTTCTAAACATCGAGCCAGTTATCCAGTTACAAGTTTGCAAGGTGCCAGAGCCTATCCCAGCAGCATCAGATGCAAAGCAGAAATCAGCCTGGAGTTAGACAGCAGTTCACATGCAAACACACACACCCCACCTAACCTGTACTTCATTAGAAATTGGGGGGAGAACTGAGGTATAATGTCAATAACTTTATACCCAACTTCTCCCTTCAAAAACACCAACAAGCTTAGACACTCACAAAAATGTGTGGGTTAAAAGTAAAATGTATTAGGTAGTAAGATTATTTTTGAAATTAACGAGTAATGTAACACAGTACTTATTTTATTGAAGTAAACATACTATTGTTACTTTAAAAAAAAAACTGATATGCATTACAGTGTTGGCGGCACGGTGGCGCAGTGGTAGTGCTGCTGCCTCGCAGTTAGGAGACCCAGGTTCACTTCCCGGGTCCTCCCTGCGTGGAGTTTACATGTTCTCCCCATGTCTGCGTGGGTTTGCTCCGGTTTCCTCCCACAATCCAAAGACATGCAGGTTAGGTGGATTGGCGATTCTAAATTGGCCCTAGTGTGTGCTTGGTGTGTGGATGTGTTTGTGTGTGTGTCCTGCGGTGGGTTGGCACCCTGCCCAGGATTGGTTCCTGCCTTGTGCCCTGTGTTGGCTGGGATTGGCTCCAGCAGACCCCCGTGACCCTGTATTCGGATTCAGCGGGTTAGAAAATGGATGAATGGATAGATTACTGTGTTAATACTGAAGCTTATTTCCATCACTCCAAACAAAAAAACATTAATGTACTATTTTGCAGAAATATTGCATTTATTTGATTACATCGTGCATGTGTGTGCTCTGGCTGTCTGGTGATAGCTTGTGAAAGAGAGGTTAAGCACATGTGTAGCATTCAATCAAGGGATAAGAACTGTACTGAAGTTATACTTGTATATGTTTAATCCTGCATTTGCTGAGGGGTAATCTTAATCCACTAAGTTTAGCGTCAGGGGGAGTCCATGATTATTCCAGCAAAACTGTGTGTAAAACAAGAAGCAAACACGGTGGACGATACAGTGGTCCTTTGCAAGGTACAATGGTACAGCAAAACAGAAAAAAATGAGCTGAATCCAATCCAGTAACCGAAAGCTATCAATAAGATATCTGTTAAGTTTTATTCCACTTGCTGTATTTGCTAAAGATATATTAAAATATTGTGATCAGGTGGTGCAGTGGCCAGTTTTCATACCACAAATGTTTGGGAGATTGCACTGGGTTTGAAAAAAATGGATGGATGTTAGTTACTTCACAAAACATGAAGGACTAAACTTCTTTATAACACAAGAAAATGATCAAATATGGCTATGTTTCTGCTCAATTTCATAAACGTTCATATATAGGTTTAGGATTTAATAATAAATGCTTGCATGTAAAACGTGTAGTTTTTCATACAAATTAAGAAAAAACAGTGCACTGCTTGTAACGCTTTAAAGTTTATAATAAACTACACAACCAGTCAAAAGTTTTAGAAGAACTCAGTTTTTCTTCATATTTAATCAGTTGAAATGCAATGAATGACCTAAAATGGTGAAAAGGTATGCAGAATATCAGAATATTACAAACGGGCCTTCTTCAGGGTACAACTAAGTAAGAAAGTCATTCCTTAAAGGACAAAACAGGGCCTTAAAATATCGGCTGTGGACTACTGCAGACTGGAAAAAAGTCTCCTCTTCACAGCAGAAACTGAGAATTGCTTGTTTGATTGAAGTTATTGTTCTGTGATGAGCAGATGTTGCAAGTTGGTGAGCCTAAGAAACTTGTCTTCTGGTTGGATTGTGACTTTGGGTCTGCCAGATCTCTTCCTATCAGAGTTTCGTCCAGTTTCCAATTGCCTTTGGATTGTGTAGGACACTGTACTTACTCACTGAAACTCTCATTTAATTTGTTAATTGACGTTTTCATGCCATTATTACTTGAATTTCAAACTTTCTACTGTGTAATATTGTGCACAAAGTACTTCATAGGATGTAGTAACACAGTCTGCTCCAACTCTGCTTTAAGGCAGAAAGAGGACTTTTAAGTAATCAACAGAAATTGGAACACCTGTGCAAATTATTAGCTTCAACTTGCAAGGCTTAATTTACTTTAATTGCTGCAGAACATCTGTAGCTTGTAATATTGTTATTTTTCCTTTTTTCAGTTTTTTGTTAACCTGAACTTTAAATTTAAACCACTGCCAGTTTACTGTTTGCATTTTAGGTCATTCATTGCATTTCAAGAGATTGAATTTGAAGAAAATCTTGAAAAACTGAGGTTTTCTAAAACTTTTGACAGGTAGTGTATATATCATAGTTACTTTTTTTTATTTGTACTGCATGTTGTAACTAAGTTACTTTTAAAAATAATGTTCCTCAACACTGTTCCTAGACTCTTCCACTTCATTATAGCAATTACAGCTGACTAGGGCAAATCTCGCAGAGCAAAAATTTCACATACTGACTTGTGGCAAAGTTGGCATCCTATGATAATGGTGCCATGTTCAAAGTTACTGAGCTCTTCAGTATAACCAATCTGCTGCCAATGTTCGTCAATGGAAACCACATGGCTAATTTGGAGGAGTGTGTACATACTTTTTGCCATACAGTGTATATTAAGATTATATGGGCAAGGAGAAACAAGGAGAAAAGGATTATCAGATTCTGGAAAAAGCCTGCCACAGGACAAAGTTCGAGGGGAAGAAAGAGACTGAGGCAGAAAGGATATGAGAGAAGAGGATAGGGAAACTCATAAAGGGAGCCAAAAGTAGTATTAAGGCAGGGTGTTTCTGTCAAAATGTCAATCAAAGATGAGTGATGATTTGATGACTACTCCCCTTTCCTCTGACTGGTGAATTTAAATGAGGTGCCCGCCCCTTTTCTCTGATTGGTGGATTTAAATTGTGTCCCACCCCATCCTGTGATTGATGAATTCCAACCTGCCCCCTCCCTAACCCCGCCTTAATCCCACCCCAACCTCCTAATTGGTCAAGGTTTGTGTCAAGAGCAGTTTAATGGGTGTTGGTCCCACCCATACCCCACCTTGATCCCACCCCACCCGCCTGATTGGTTCAGGGATGGTGTCATGAGCAGTTTGATGGGTCTTGATTCCGCCCAGACCCCACTTTAATCAAAGGGGTGCATCATTTAAATCTACCAATCAGAGGAAAGTGGGAGGGGCTATTAAGTCAACAATCATTTTTGATACCATCAAATCATCGGACCTTACTTATTCTATGTTAATTAATGTTGACTTATTTTTATTTTTTATTGTGTCTTCTATTTTTCTATTCTTCATTTTGTAAAGCACTTTGAACTACATTTTTTTTGTATGAAAATGTACTATATAAATAAATGTTGTTGTTGACAGAAACACCCTGCCTTAATACTACTGCCAACCCATAGCAAAGAGACAGAGACAGGGAAGATAAGGAAGGAGACTCTATCCAGTAGTTGAGATAATAATGAAATTATTATGTGGCAGTCTGCTCTATAAGAATAAATTGGACTGAACTGAATTATTATTATTGTACACATGAAACATTCCTACAATTCACTTTTTCTGTTCTTTATAATTTGCAAACACAAAACACTGTAAGCAGCTCTTTAACATTTATGACAATAGTTTAGTCAGACATAAGATATTTAAATTATTTTTATATTACTAGAAAGAGAAAACAGTTGGAAAAGTTTCAACTTAATAAACAACAAAGAAAGATCACTCCACATCACTTTGTTTTTTCATCCAGTACAAAGAGTCATTTGCAGCATTCAACAGTAAAATCTCCTCTGGTACAAAGTCATATTGCTCATAAAACAGCAGTATGGCTCAGAGTAGAAGCGGCAGCACTGCTGGAAGCCATTATTTTTGGAATTCGCTTCTTCAGCCCACTTAAATGAAGTTCGTACTGCTGTATGACCCACTGAAACACTTCTTGGCACAGGAATTAATTTACTTGGTAATTAGGATGGTCACAGCTTCTCTCAGTCTTCAGAACATCAGGGAAGTCAAAGCTTTAATACAGCTTGCTATGTAGACCTTCATTTTTAACCTTAACCAGTAAAAAATTAACTCAACAGTATCATCGCCAGATCTTTCTTAATTTTTACCACACAGGAAGAGTCACACAAAAGGCTAAAGAATTCAGTAGATGTACATTTCTTCCATCTTTTCTCTAAAATGAATTTTAGTACTTCTTCTTTATATGAGATAGGTGTGGCATGGTGATGCTGTAAGTAGTGCAGCAGTCATAATTCTGCAAGACTGGGAGTGAACTCCGGCCTGTGTCACACATATGTGCATTTTGGGACAGTTTAAAGGTGATGGTGGTACACCAACACTGGTCCACAAGATGGCAATGTATACTAATGCTTCTTCTCTTCCGCACTCTTCAGACTGATGATTGACAACCTGTGTCTGACATCACTTTTGGTCCCCCGGACCCGCCTTTCCCTGCCTGGCCTGTACTTAACAGGAAGTGTCGCCATCTTAGCCAGTCAAAGCTGAGACTTATGTCCTTAGGGATTTCCTTTTGCTGAAAAGCTTCTGTGTCGGGTTTGGGGAGATGGAGTGCCCCCTTCAGGGCACACTGTACTATTTAAGTATGTATTGATTTGCGCTTATTCAATATTTTTAATATTTTACTTATTCACCCATATATTTATTAATTTTCTAATTTGTTGTTTTTCATTTTATCTCTTGCATTTTTTTCTTTATTCTCTCGCAAAGCACTTTGAGCTTCATGGCCTATATGAAAATATGCAATAGAAATACATTTTATTGTTGTTCTTGTATCTGAGGATACCATTGAGTCTACTAGGACTTTAAATGTGTAGTTGATTTTATAATTTACTTATTTGGCTGAAGACTTCATCCTCGGTGATTTACAATGTTTGAGATACATTTGGTTAAATTTCTTTTCTTTTTCCAACTAGGGCATAGGCAGGTGAAGTAACTTGTTCATGGTTACACAACGCCACACTGCCAGATGTTTACACTGTAGCTGGTTCTACTCTTGTAGCTGTGAAGCTTTATTTTGTGTGCAGTTATGCACATTTTCCATCAAATTTCAAATCAAACCATTTGTGTTTTACTTTTTAAACAGTCTGCAGGATTGAAACCACTGAATTAACAGAATCTGTTGCTTCCCTTTATGCTTTTATTTAGTCATTCTGGTACCGACACCAAAAAATACATATATATTTTTGAATACGTCAGATAACACAGACTCATATGGAAGGAAATCCTTATCTCAACCACCATCTCCTTATTCAGAATTAACCTGGGCAATGATGGGTATAGATTTATGCTAATCAAGTCATACAATAAGCGCACTGGCATTTTACAGATAATTGGGATCAATTAATCAATATAGGTGGTTACAATCTAATCTGAGTTCAAAGCAGTGTTTGGGAATCTGGTGTGAAGTTTTGGTAGGAACATCTCTTGCAAATATCCTCCAAAAATGTCATGATTGAGACCAAAGCCTAACTGAAACTAATTACAACTTAGCAATGGAGTGACATTTATTTTGTGTATGGGGACATTATATGGCATATAAAATATAGTAAATATAATTTACATTAGAAATTTTGTTTGAATCATCTGGACACCAAAAGTGCGGCTTCTCCATATTCTTCAGGTGTGCAATGATTTTAACCCTGATAATCTGATTTTCTGTCCCTATCCCAAACATGTGCACACTAGGTTCAATGGCAACTCTATACATGAGTGTGCCTTGAGATGTATTCGTGCTTGTTTAGAGTTAATTTACACTTTGCACTAAATGCTGCCAGCACAGGCTCCTGTTGCCCACAGCCTTGAAGTAAATTAAGAAAATTTGAGAACAGATGGATGGATGTATAGATGGAGAGGAGACAGTGAGAGGTCGGGAGCATGAAATGCAGCCACTTGACTAGAGGTATGAATATAAACAATTGCTAATGCACAGATTATCTCAGAACTAAGCTCAGAGAGGTAGGCACAAGATGTACTGTTACAGGTCCATACTTAGTCAGGCTGTTCAATATTTTATTTATTGAGCCCAATTACATAAAAAGCAAATAAGTGACAGTGAAAGAACAAATAGGACAATGTGCCTTTTGATAATAGGGAAGAGAACAATCAATTCTTCTTAATCTCAGTAGTAGTCAGCTATCCTTGCACCAGCCATTCACACTACTGAAATAAAATACCTCCTTCCCTTGCTTAATCTTCAGCAGGTTCCCATTGTGGTGCTTCTGGCTTCCATTTTTCTTTCACAGCAGGTCACCTGCTCATTTCTCCCTCCTTTGCAAAAGGTGACAAACCAAATTCAGCCTGACAGGATTTTTGCTCCAAGTAGTCTACCAAAACAACCCCTGGATACTGGATGCCTGCCGCTTTTAGAGATGAAATTATTAACTCTGAAGGCCATTTATTCCATGAAGAAGCTTCTGTGCTCCCACTAACCTTCAAAGACATTTAACCACTTGTTGGTCTACTTTTATCATCTGATGCTTCTGTTTCACAACCTTTAATGAGAGGATTGTAATTTAAAACCGTATTGCTGTGCAAAAGAAAAGTTGAGTATTTTCGTAGAATGGAGCTTGAGATTTTGCATTCAAAGAAAATACAGAACAAAACAACGTAGTTTAATAAAAGGAAGAGCAGCAGGTGGCCCAAGTAGAGAGAATTCCCACTGTTGCAAATGCTAAAGCTTTTATAGACATTTGAGGAAAAATTGTGCACAGCTGAATAGTTTAACAACAGTATGATCTTATATAATATGCAATTTGTTAAAAAGTGGCAGGTTCATTTTAGGTTTAAGTGCTTAACTTGTATTTTTTTCATTCATTGATGATCTTTCAAAGATAGTATGTTAATGAAAGTCAGAATGGTATTCTGTTGATCGACCTAAGAAAACAAACATATGTTCTGACCAAACAGAATTAAATGTTAGCTGAGATAGTAGAGCTTTGCAATTCAACTACCAGGAATTCTTATAGACAGAATTAAAAAAATAAAAAGCTGCAGTAAAGACTCAAAATAGCATGATTTTCTTGCTTTTCATTGAAGGCTGTACTTTTAGCAATCAACAAAAGTATGCATTCATAGCACAAATTAATGTCTTCTCCAGAGGTGAGCATGTTCACAAATTGGACCAGAAAGAACAGCTGGAGGAGAGCTATGAAGATGATTGGTGGAATAAATATTTTTATGAAGAATGTATAAGGCCATATTGTGAAGACAGCAAAACAAACACATCAACTTTTATATTTTGATTTCCTGATCTTCCATGGACCACATCTATTAAACCTCTAGAGATCAAAGCAAGTAATAAAACATCTGAGTACTAGCTTTTGCTTCAGGTGTATAAGAAATTTATGAGTATAGAGGAAAAACAAATCAAAAAAATGCACCAGTGGAAAAAAACATAAGATGAAGACTCACAGAATAATTCAGCAACAGCTCAGTTAAAATTAACAGGAAACATCTGCCACTCATTCTGTGGTTAACATGAAATATTACGCTTGTTACTGCAGGGCCACAGAACAATCCATTTCCTGGCACAGAAGCTGTTGGCCCACAAAAAGGCATGCAGGGATGTGTGTTTTAATCAACTGGCTTCAAATGAATTTCTTGCGGCAGAGACAAAATCGGTAACAGACATCCTCAAGCAATTAAAAATACATCTCCACTTTTTAAGAACCCTCAAAGATGCCATCCACTGGAAAAAAAAGTTTGGGAGTTATTATGAGGTTATTGAAGAAGTATAGAAGTGGTTGCAAGTGCAGGATATAGGGTAGTACAAGAAGGGGAAACATGCATGTTTCCTGCTGATGCAATATTATCGAAGTTGATTGAATTGCGTATGTTCAAACAGCTGTATACTAAATTACATGCAATAAAAAGTTGTGTTGTAAAACTTTCTGGCTTACCTTTTGTTGCCTGAAGGGGGCACTCCAACTCCCCAAACCCAACAGAGACAGACACAGGCACAGGTTTAGCAACACACAGAGGCTTCTATACTGCTGTGGGAAATGCTTCCCAATCATTTCCCAGCACCAACGTTCAATACAATAACCACCAAAGCATATAGCCTTGTCTTCTCTTTCTTTGTCTCTCTTCACCTCTGCCTCCAATCATCCCAGATTAATTTTCCTCCTCCCAAATTTGGCTCCTGTAGCAGTGTCAGCTGGCTCCTTTAATACTATACCCGGGAGTATGGCCTATCAGCATGGTCTGGAAGTGCTTCCAGGTGAGGTGGGAGCCCGGTGAAGTAGGGCTCTGAAGCACCCCCAAGCGGCAAACCCAGAACACAATTGGGCTGGGCCACCAAATTCCAATTGCAATCATGCCCTGAGGGGATCAGAGGTGCTGTAGCAACACAGGGGGGCTGCCACCCAGTGATCTGGGGGAGATAATGGCCTGAGCACACTTTCTTCCCCGGTCCTTCAACTAAGGAGGCTTCCAGGCCGAGCAAGGGTGGCAGCTGTCCGCCACACCTTGTATAATGTATCAAGCTAAACTGTTAGGGAAAACATGGATGAAGAAAATACAGAAAAGTCAAAATACACAGGACTCCTGAGGTTATGCAGCACTGAAGAGATCAAGTGTATTTAGTTAAACTGACCAGATGAAGCAACTGAAATTGGAAAGCTTTGTCAATGACATGAAGATGAACACAGCTGAAAGAGGTAAATGACGGTACACCTCCTCTGATGTATAGCATTCAAACAAGCTAAAAAGCTCCAATCTGAGAAGATCTAGCAGGTCAACTAAACAAAAAGGAAGAAATGACAGGATCACTCTGGTCCAATAGAAAAAGGTTTAATGTTTTGTCCATTGCTTTTTGTCGATCTTCTTTGACTTATAAAAAATTTTACTTGTGTTAGCTTTTGATGATTCTACATTGATTACCTTCTTTGTTAACTGTGCTATAATTATCATTCTCTTGTTTCTTTGCTTCTTGCCTGTCCCTCTTTATGTTAAGCTCAAGGTGGTGACACCTCTCAATACTTAAACTGACCTTCCATCTGAGCCCTATTAAAGGGTCTCACAAGTTCCAGGATACCTTGTCAAGGAGCTCTTTACCATTGGCTTCCCTTTTCCTATTTCACTAAAAATTAAAATTATATTAGCTAAGGTGAGGTTTGGAATTCTTTGATTGTGTATCTGTCCTGCCACAGATAGTGAAGTCAATGGTTATTTTTATAAGACTAAAAAATGGGACATGTAGAACAGAGAAGCAAAGGTTTGTAACCAAGAAATCAAAAAACACTGTTGTCAAATCCAAAAACAAAAGTCTAAATCATTGTTGATATTCTAACTAAGAAACACACAATAAATTCTTTATTCTTTTCTTCTCAAACTAAGATGATCAAGTGATCTGCATGACCATCCTGCTGATGGGATTTCCATGTTGTTCCTTACAAAGACAGTAGCATCTTCAAAATGGTGATGTCCATGAAAACAATGACAGACTTAAAAAGAATACAAAAAGTTTCAAATAGGAAAACCTTCAAGAGAATTCAGATCTACATGTTCCAAAATCTAAGATGAAAAAGCTCCAGGAGAACAGAAAAAGAAAAATTTTAAATGTAAAAATATCATAAAAGTATTGCTTTGCCTTTTGTATTTTTAGCCCATTTTGTATTTTTTAGTACTTCTAGGCCTATTTAGCATTTTGTATTACTTGGCCCATTTAGTATTCTGGCTTTGGTTTTTCTTAGCCTTTTCCTCAGTATTCTGTTTTTAGAATTTTATCCTTCATATTGCTTGGCCTTCTTTACATTACAGTATTTTGGCGGTATCCCCACTATGTTATTTTTTGCATTTTGGAAATTTTGCATTACTTGCCTTTTCTCTTCACTACAGTATTTTTGTATCTTTGCCTTTTCTCCATTTTAGAATTGTACATCTCAAATTTTTGTAATGCTTGGCCTTTTATCAGAAGAACAAACTATAAAAAGTAATGGAGGTGACCAGAAGAGAAATACCAGGGGCCTCATGGTGCGTAACACCGTGCGTAGAATTCACACTATAACATGACGTAAGCACAAAAGCCGAAATGTGCTTACGCACAGAAAAATCCAGATGCAGGAATCTGTGCGTTCGCCAACTTCTGCGTTATTTCGCTACATAAATCCCGGTCATGCTGTCGCGCCCCAACTCCTTCTAGAATTACGCCTCTTTGAATATGCAAATCAATATAAATAGCCCTTAAGCACAGCCTTCTTTGAAAAGACAATGGGAAAAGCACAGGGGAAAATATAAGAATTTCAGCGAATACCAAATGGAGGCAAAGGACATACGCGTACATACTATTTGTTGATTTAAACAGTGGTATAATCAACAAAAGGAAGTTGATAAAGTGACATAGCGTGTCGGAGAAACTCGAAAGCTCAAATTCACTAATTCGCACAGTGCCAAAATAAAAAAGATGTCAGATGTCAAAGTCGCCATGAAAAGGGAGTCATAGCCCACCGTCTGAGCTTATTAGAGTACAGACAAAAAAAAATAGGAACACAATGGGAAAAAGCACAAGAAATGTCAACTTTAATCTCAAAATTTCCACTTTAATCATGTAGTTTATTTTGTCATTAAAGTAGAACATCATAAACTTAATCTTAAAATCATTTAATTTACTAGTTTCTCAAATCCCAATCGTAACTAAAGTAGCACGTTAAATGCTTTGTTTTGTATTTGATCTTCAATGCTCTATGTGTGTGAATCACTACGTGCTTCCATTCTTTCTCTTTCTCCGACAGGACACAGAATCCATTACATTCGTGATATTAGAGCTCTCTGAATAATTAAAATACTGAGATGTATATGTGATATCATTTTCATGATGATTGGAATGAAAGCATGTAATTACACATGGGAACACAGTGGCGCAGTGATTGTTCATGTCTCACACAAGATGCTGCTGCGCCATGCGCGACCTCCGATGAAATAATTTATTGTTTGCAGTACTGTCTCTTTCAAACATACTAACCTCCAATTCCTGTCCTTACTTTTCTTTCCCCAAATACCCAATCGCCACACAATCAGCTCTGTAATAGACGTTAAGCCATCTATAAGCTTACAACAATGATTCTTCAAAACTTTTAAGGAATATTGAAATATCTTCATAGTACGTGTTTAGTTATTCTATCCATTTATCCTTCCAGTGTCGCATCAGCTTTAGTAAATATACAGCGCAAGGCAGGAACAATACGTGATCTTGCTAGCGCTGTGGCACCGTGTCCTCATATGTTAAATTATTAACAATACAGATTATTTAAATGAAGTTAAAGTTTTATCTGTATAATATAATCAACATATTTTACTGCATTTCATCTTAAAAATGATATTGTCATCATATGTAAATACACACTTTATAAAGTTGCGCAGGTTGTGCAATATTATAACTGTAGTGGAAGTTTACAGTGGGGTAATTGTACTTATAAGTATAAACAGTTCTACAAGGAGCAATTGATTGAGTGCGTTTATAGTTCTTGGGATGAAACTGTTTCTGAACTGCGAGGTCCGTATAGGAAAGGCTTTGAAACGTTTTTCCGTGGCTGAGGCAGCGTGTGCTTGATACTGTATACCGATAATTCTCTTTCCCATCAGCTGCTGCTGTGATTCCCCACTCAGATACAGTGATATAAATACTCCGAGTGGTGCAGTGAGAGTAATATGGAAAAAGATGATCCACTGTGGCAACCCTTAAAGGGAGCAGCTGAAAGAAGAAAAAGAAGAAGAAGAAGAAGGTGCAGTGAGAGTAACAACGCTGAAGCAGTTATGGTATTTGGAATACTATGGCTATTCCCTGGGCCATTATATTGCTGCAGGTTAATTACAATCAGATGCATTACACTAACAAACAATATGCGGTTAGTTTCAATGTATTTATAAAGCAGCGTCAGGAAACTAAGGAGTAACCACACAGGAACAGTAGCACTGCTTTGACGCTGGGTGCCGCCAGTCTGCAAAACTGAGTGGAGAACTTGCGTATGACAGGGAATGATGTACCGTGGAAAAGTGCGTGGCTTTACGCCAAGTGTAGGTTTTATACATTGCGATTTGAACGTGGAAACGTTCTTACGCAACATTTCTGTGCGTACGCACCGTTTAAACATGAGGCCCCAGGAGACACACAAAGATCAAAACCGAAAGCCCATCCTATCTTTCAAAGGTCTCAAAGCACTGATAAAAAATTGAGAGTTAATCTAAGAATTAGAAAAAGAGGTCAGAAACAATGTAGAAACAACATAACAAAAGGCTTATACAAATTCCTTGTAATATATCTGCAAACTCAGATAGACAACAGACAAATTGAGAAAAAACTTTATACATTTGATCTCGGTAGTGTAAACACACGGGTTCTGGGTCAATATACACAACACAGCATTTGCTAGCTTCCAAAAATGGTGTTGAAATATGCAAAAGACAATAACAAATACATGAAATTATAACATGCCTTTTTCTTAATTGTGTTTTTGCTTTTTAGGCCTATTGGCTTAATTATTTTTATAGCCTTTAATTATTTAATTTTGCTTAAGTAATTAGCCATTAAATCTAATAAGCTATAGTCTAGTCATTTTGGTGTTCATCAGCTTCCATTCATCTTTATAAACAAAACACTGTAACAGAAAAAGCCCAGTGTAAATTCCTTTAATCATCACTAAAATATCAGACACTTGGGAATAATATCACATACAACAGGACATGCTCTTCATCTGAAGGCTGTAAAAGGAATTAACAGAAACAGATTTGAGAGAACAGTCAACAAATTTCACATCATAAAATACAATATCCTACCATTATCTAAATACCATCAACACCATGTATTTGATTTAAGTTCGCACAGAGCCAGTTCTCACCTGGGCAACTTTGGATAAAAGCACAGTCCAAAGCATGGCCCACTAACACATGTACCTACACTCACTCATACTGGATCAATTGAGAGCCACCAATTAATTAACCTAACACTCAAGTTTGAGACATGATAAAGGGCAAACAGGAGTAACCAGGGAAACACATAAAAGTAATGGGGGAAATGTGCAAACACTACACAGGAATCAACTGGGCCACAAATCAAAAGCAGAAGTCTGAAGCTGTGAGGCGTTAATCACTGCACCACCTTGTTACCGACAGGAATACCATTTCCTGTAACAAGAGTTAAGTTGACAAGTGTAGCGATCAAAATATATAATGAAAATGTAATTCTAAGAATACGAAAGAAATATTGTTAAGATCAGAAATCTGATTGTTGGAGAAAACTGACATCCCAGTGGATATGTGCCTCCTACAACCTGCAATGTCAAGCTCCTATACAGCAGATATCGTTTTACTTTACTGATTAAAATTGATAATGCTACTCTGTTTCAATGAGACTCTTTTCTTTGTATGCATCTCTCTCCTGATGTCATATATCAGATGTGTAAGAATATCTAAGATATTAAATATTAGTGTCATCTGCTCATAGACTGAGCACAGTCTCAGTCAAAATGGCTCTAGCAACTTCAGTTTGTTTGTTCTCATCAGTGAGGTTTCTTCTTCCAAGCAGCAGTTTTCTTGGATAAAACTAATTTAGGCCCCTGGTAACTCTTCGATTGTTTTAACTACACTCACCTCAGTCTTCTTATAAGGCTTTGGAATGTGATGTGCTTCTTTATGGTCGCTGCTAAGTTAAACACTGTATTAACGGCTCTGAACTGGAAGCCATGGCCAATCTCAGTAGTACAGAGAGCAAGGATGAACCAGCCCAGTCTGGAGCACCAGTCCATTGCAGTGCATGTATAATTAGACATGATATGGTCTTGTGCATCTCCAATTGACCTAATGTCAATAGTCATTTCTCTCTTTTATTTTTTCCTCAGATTAGATTTTTGTATTACAGCAAATAAGAAGGGTAAAAAAATGTTTGTTTGATTACGTGATATTTAATTGATAAATGTTTAATTGCAAATTTAATTTTAATTTAATTTAGGAGATCTAAAAATTTTGATACCTTTTCTTTTCAGATAATAAAAATAGTTTAACTCATTCAAAACCACTTGTTAAAAAATTTAGTAGATCTCTTTAGCCATGTTGTTTAATTTCAGATGTCTTTTCTATTCATCTGTATCAAAGACATCAATGTATTTTGAGCTAAAAATTATTGTATTTTTCCTTTGTTTCTTACAGAGTATTTAATTGGTTCATTTAATCTCATAATAGCCGAAGAAGATTCATAATCATTCTTTTTCAAAGAAGTAGACAATTTTCTTCAGTCTACTACTGATACTTTTACGCTTTGAATATTCGCAAGTTAGCATGCTAGGAGGTATACTTCCTGGTGGGCAACTCAATATTAATTTTACATTATTGTATATTAATTGTAGCATTACTTTGTTTTGTGATATTTTATGTTTCTTTCATAAAGCAGATTTTTCTGTTTGTGCAATTTCTAAATTACTGGTCACATATAACTAATTAAGAACTTTGAATTGTCAGTAACAAATATTTATTGCATTTAAATGTTGAATTGTATCCAATGTTTAAATATCCTTAACACTTCACATGTTTTCAAATATATATATATATATATATATATATATATATATATATATATATATTATCTACTCTCTCTATATATAAAAACCTAAGCCTAAAAATGTAACAATTTTATGTCACGTTTTTATGTCATGTTTTAAATTGGGCTTATTTTAAAACCCACATATATATGTTTGGTATCATTCTTTTCAGAATTTATCGAACTTTAATGTGATTTTGTTAAATTTTCAGATTCTTATTCTGTTTTTAAATTATAAACTAAAATATCAAGAAAGCCGTGGTTTTTAATATCAGAACTTTTTGATCGACTAAACTTTTTTTCACAGGAACAAAATATTAAAAAATTATTCTGTTCATAACACCAATATTTGTATTTAGGTGGTTTAGTTAGCTGAAGGTTGAGTTACGATGTCCCATTGCATACCATTTTAGTTTTCACATGATTTTTCCTGTTATTTAAATGAGTCATTTAAAAAAATGTATCTATAAGAATGTCAGTTAAAATGAATGGATCGTTTATATAGTCTTTTATAAATACTCATCGAGCATAGCGGACCTCAGTTTAATGGGAATACTCCAATCGGTAAGAGAGTAAATATTTTATTCTCATTTCATGATTTTTACTCCATTAAATAATAATTATTTTTTCTTTTACATATTTATAGAATTTTGTGATTTTGACTCCAATAAATAATATTTTTTCTTTTGTACATTTATAGATTTTAATAATACTCTGGCCGCAACTGTATCAAAATAAAATACTATTGTTATGCCACAAGACA